>NW_026779664.1:0-81658 GCF_030144855.1 Hypanus sabinus
CCCGTCCCCCTTCCTCCTGTGGTATCTCCCTCTCCCGTCCCCCCTTCCTCCTGTGGTATCTCCCTCACCCGTCCCCCTTCCTCCTGTGGGATCTCACTCCCCCGTCCCCCTTCCTCCAGTGGGATCCCCCCTCCCCCGTCCCCCTTCCTCCTGTGGTATCCCCCTCCCCCATTCCTCTACCTCCTGTGGGTTCTCCCTCCCCCGTCCCCCTTCCTCCTGTGGTATCTCCCTCCCCCGTCATCCTTCCTCCTGTGGTATCCCCCTCCCCCATTCCTCTTCCTCCTGTGGGTTCTCCCTCCGCCATCCCCCTTCCTCCTGTGGTATCTCCCCTCCCCCGTCCCCCTTCCTCCTGTGGTATCTCCCTCCCCCGTCCCCTTCCTCCTGTGGGATCTCTCTGCCCTATCCCCCTTCCTCCTGTGGGATCTCCCCTCCCCCGTCCCCTTTCCTCCAGTGGGATCTCCCTCCCCCATCCCCCTTCCTCCTGTGGTATCTCCCCTCCCCCCCGTCCCCCTTCCTCCTGTGGGATCCCCCTCCCCCATCCCCCTTACTCCTGTGGGATCTCACCTCCCCCGTCCCCTTTCCTCCTGTGGGATCTCCCTCCCCCGTCCCCCTTCCTCCTGTGGGGTCTCACTCCCCCGTCCCCCCTTCCTCCTGTGGTATCTCCCTCCCCCGTCCCCTTCCTCCTGTGTGATCTCCCCTCCCCCGTCCCCCTTCCTCCTGTGGTATCTCCCTCCCCCGTCCCCCTTCCTGTTGCGTGATCTCCCCTCCCCCGTCCCCCTTCCTCCTGTGGGATCTCCCTCCCCCGTCCCCCTTTCTCCTGTGGGATCTCTCTGCCCCGTCCCCCTTCCTCCTGTGGGATCTCCCTCCTCCGTCCCCCTTCCTCGTGTGGGATCTCCCTCCCCCGTCCCTCTTTCCTCCAGTGGATCCCCCTCACCCGTCCCCCTTCCTCCTGTGGGATCCCCTTCCCCCGTCCCCCTTCCCCCCGTGGGATCTCCCATCCTCGTCCCCCTTCCTCCTGTGGGATCTCCCTCCCCCGTCCCCCTTCCTCCTGTTTGATCTCCCTCCCCCGTCCCCCTTCCTGTGGGATCTCCCTCCCCCGTCCCCCTTCCCCCAGTGGGATCCCCCTCCCCCCGTCCCCCTTCCTCCAGTGGGATCCCCCTCCCCCGTCCCCCTTCCTCCTGTGATATCCCCCTCCCCCGTCCCCCTTCCTGTGGGATCTCACTCCCCCCATTCCACTTCCTCCTGTGGGATCTCCCTCACCCGTCCCCCTTCCTCGTGTGGGATCCCCCTCCCCCGTCCCCCTTCCTCCTGTGGGATCTCTCACCCCCGTCCCCCTTCCTCGTGTGGGATCTCTCTTACCCGTCCCCCTTCCCACTGTGGGATCTGACCTCGTGTCCCCCTTCCTCCTGTGGTATCTCCCTCCCCCGTCCCCCTTCCTCCTGTGCTATCCCCCTCCCCCATTCCTCTTCCTCCTGTGGGTTCTCCCTCCCCCGTCCCCCTTCCTCCTGTGGTATCTCCCTCCCCCCGTTCTCCTTCCTCCTGTGGGATCTCACTCCCCCGTCCCCCTTCCTCCAGTGGGATCCCCCTCCCCCGTCCCACTTCCTCCTGTGGTATCCCCCTCCCCCATTCCTCTTCCTCCTGTGGTATCTCCCTCCCCCGTCCCCCTTCCTCCTGTGGGATCTCACTCCCCCCGTCCCCCTTCCTCCAGTGGGTTCTCCCTCCCCCGTCCCCCTTCCTCCTGTGGTATCTCCCTCTCCCGTCCCCCTTCCTCCTGTGGTATCTCCCTCACCCGTCCCCCTTCCTCCTGTGGGATCTCACTCCCCCGTCCCCCTTCCTCCTGTGGTATCTCCCTCCCCCATCCCCCTTCCTCCTGTGGTATCTCCCTCCCCCGTCCCCATTCCTCCTGTGGTATCTCTCTCCCCCATCCCCCTTCCTCCTGTGGTATCTCTCTCCCCCGTCCCCCTTCCTCCAGTTGGATCCCCCTCCCCCGTCCCCCTTCCTCCTGTGGTATCCCCCTCCCCCATTCCTCTTCCTCCTGTGGGTTCTCCCTCCCCCGTCCCCCTTCCTCCTGTGGTATCTCCCTCCCCCGTCCCCCTTCGTCCTGTGGTATCCCCCTCCCCCATTCCTCTTCCTCCTGTGGGTTCTCCCTCCGCCATCCCCCTTCCTCCTGTGGTATCTCCCCTCCCCCGTCCCCCTTCCTCCTGTGGTATCTCCCTCCCCCGTCCCCTTCCTCCTGTGGGATTTCTCTGCCCCATCCCCCTTCCTCCTGTGGGATCTCCCCTCCCCCGTCCCCTTTCCTCCAGTGGGATCCCCCTCCCCCATCCCCCTTCCTCCTGTGGTATCTCCCCTCCCCCGTCCCCTTCCTCCTGTGTGATCTCCCCTCCCCCGTCCCCATTCCTCCTGTGGTATCTCCCTCCCCCGTCCCCTTCCTGTTGTGTGATCTCCCTCCCCCGTCCCCCTTCCTCCTGTGGGATCTCCCTCCCCCGTCCCCCTTTCTCCTGTGGGATCTCTCTGCCCCGTCCCCCTTCCTCCTGTGGGATCTCCCTCCTCCGTCCCCCTTCCTCGTGTGGGATCTCCCTCCCCAGTCCCTCTTCCTCGTGTGGGATCCCCCTCCCCCGTCCCCCTTCCTCCTGTGGGATCTTGCTACCCCGCCCCCTTCCCCCCTGTGGGTTCTCCCTCCCGCCTATCCCTTCCCCCCTCTGGGATCCCTTCTCCACCGTCCCCCATCCCCCTGTGGGATCTGACCCCCCGTGAACCCCTTCCTCCTGTGGGATCTCACTCCCCCGTCCCCCTTCCCCCCTGTGGGATCTCTCTCCCTCATCCCCCTTCCTCCTGTGGGATCTCTCTCCCGCTTCCCACCTGCGTACTCTCCGTCCCCCGTCCACCTTACCCCCTGTGGGATCACTCTCCCCCATCCCCCATCCCCCTGTGTGATCTGACCCCCGTGTCCCCCTTCATCCTGTGGGATCTCCCTCCCCCATCCCCCTTCCTCAAGTGGGATCTCTCTGCCCCGTCCCCCTTCCTCCTGTGGGATCTCCCTCCCCCGTCCCCCTTCCTCCTGTGGTATCCCCCTCCCCCGTCCCCCTTACTCGTGTGGGATCCCCCTCCCCCGTCCCACTTCCTCCTGTGGGATCTTGCTACCCCCGTCCCCCATCCCCCCTCTGAGATCCCTTCTCCACCGTCCCCCATCCCCCCTGTGTGATCTGACCCCCGTGTCCCCCTTCCTCCTGTGGGATCTCCCTCCCACGTCCACCTTCCTCCTGTGGGATCTCCCTCCACCGTCCCCCTTCCTCCTGTGGGGTCTTCCCCCTTCCACCCTGTGGGATCCCTCTCCCCCGTCCCCCTTCCCTTCTGTGTGATCCCCCTCCCCCGTCCCTCTTCCCCCTGTGGGATTCCTCTCCGCCGTCCCCCTTCCTCCTGTGGTATCTCCCTCCCCCGTCCCCCTTCCTCCTGTGGGATCTCCCTCCCCCGTCGCCCTTCCTCCTGTGGGATCTCCCTCCCCCGTCCCCCTTCCTCCTGTGGGATCTCCCCTCCCCCATCCCCCTTCCTCCTGTGGTATCTCCCCTCCCCCCATCCCCCTTCCTCCTGTGGGATCCCCCTCCCCCATCCCCCTTCCTCCTGTGGGATCTCCCCTCCCCCGTCCCCTTTCCTCCTGTGGGATCTCCCTCCCCCGTCCCCCTTCCTCCTGTGGGATCTCACTCCCCCGTCCCCCTTCCTCCTGTGGTATCTCCCTCCCCCCGCTCCCCCCTTCCCTCCTGTGGGATACCCCTCCCCCATCCCCCTCCTCCTGTGGGATCTCCCCTCCCCCGTCCCCCTTCCTCCTGTGGTATCTCCCTACCCCGTCCCCCTTCCTGTTGTGTGATCTCCCCTCCCCCGTCCCCCTTCCTCCTGTGGTATCTCCCTCCCCCGTCCCCCTTCCTCCTGTGGGATCTCCCTCCCCGTCCCCCTTCCTGTTGTGGGATCTCTCTGCCCCGTCCCCCTTCCTCGTGTGGGATCCCCCTCCCCCGTCCCCCTTCCTCGTGTGGGATCCCACTCCCCCGTCCCCCTTTCTCCTGTGGATCTTGCTACCCCGTCCCCCTTCCCCCCTGTGGGTTCTCCCTCCCGCCTATCCCTTCCCCCCTCTGGGATCCCTTCTCCACCGTCCCCCATCCCCCTGTGGGACCTGACCCCCGTGTCCCCCCTTCCTCCTGTGGGATCTCCCTCCCCCGTCCCCCTTCCCCCGTGTGGGATCTCTCTCCGTCGTCCCACTTCCTCCTGTGGCATCTCTCTCCCCCTTCCCACCTGCGTACTCTCCGTCCCCCGTCCACCTCACCCCCTGTGGGATCACTCTCCCCCATCCCCCTGTGGGATCCTTCTCCCCCGTCCCCCTTCCTCCTGTGGGATCTCCCTCCCCCCATCCCCTTTCCTCCTCTGGAATCTCCCTCCCCCGTCCCCTTTCCTCCTCTGGTATCTCCCTCCCCCGTCCCCCTTCCTCCTGTGGGATCTCCCCTCCCCCGTCCCCCTTCCTCCTGTGGTATCTCCCCTCCCCCGTCCCCCTTCCCTCCTGTGGGATCTCCCTCCCCCGTTCCCCCTTCCTGTTGTGGGATCCCCCTCCCCCCGTCCCCCCTTCCTCCTTTGGGATCTCCCTCCCCCGTCCCCCTTCCCCCTGTGGGATCTCCCCTCCCCCGTCCCCCTTCCTCCTGTGGGATCTCCCTCCCCCGTCCCCCTTCCTCCTGTGGGATCCCCTTCCACCGCCCCCCTTCCCCCTGTGGGATCTCCCACCCCCGTCCCCCTTCTCCCTGTGGGATTTCTCTCCCCCGTCCCCCTTCCTCCTGTGGGATCTCTCTGCCCCGTCCCCCGTCCACCTGTGGGATCTCCCACCCCCGACCCCTTTACTCCCGTGGGATCCCCCTCCCCCATCCCCCTGTGGGATCTCTCTTCCCAGTCCCCCTTCCACCCTGTGGGATCCCTCTCCCCCGTCCCCCTTCCCTCCTGTGGGATCACCCTCCCCCGTCCCTCTTCCCCCTGTGGGATCCCCCTCCCCCGTCCACCTTCCCCCCTGTGGGATCCCCCTCCCCCGTCCCTCTTCTCCCTGTGGGATTTCTCTCCCCCGTCCCCCTTCCTCCTGTGGGATCTCCCTCCCCCGTCCCCCTTCCTCCTGTGGGATCTCTCTGCCCCGCCCCCCTTCCTCCTGTGGTATCTCCCTCCCCCGTCCCCCTTCCTCCTGTGGGATCTCCCTGCCCCGTCCTCCGTCCACCTGTGGGATCTCCCACCCCCGACCCCTTTACTCCCGTGGGATCCCCCTCCCCCATTCCCCTGTGGGATCCCTCTCCCTCGTCCCCCTTCCCCCTGTGGGTTCTAACTCCCGTGTCCCCCTTCCCCCCTGTGGGATCCCCCTCCCCCGTCCCTGTTCCTCCTGTGGGATCTCTCTGCCCCGTCCCCCGTCCAACTGTGGGATCCCCCTCCCCAGATAAACACCCCTGTGTGATCCCCTCACCCGTCCACCTTCCCCCTGTGGGATCTCTCTCCCTCATCCCCCTTCCTCCTGTGGGATCTCTCTCCCGCTTCCCACCTGCATACTCTCCATCCCCCGTCCACCTTACCCCCTGTGGGATCCCTCTCCCCCGTCCCCCTTCCTCCTCTGGGATCTCTCTGCCACATCCCCCCTTCCTACCGTGGGATCTCTCTTCCCCGTCCCCCATTCTCCTGTGGGATCTCTCGTCCCCGTCCCCCAACATCCTGTGGGATCTCCCTACCAAAGTCCCCCTTCCCCTTGTGGGATCTTGCCTCCCCCGTCCCCCTTCCTCCTGTGGGATCTCTCTGGCCCCGTTCCCCTTCCTCCTGTGGTATCGCCCTCCCCCGTCCCCCTTCCTCCTGTGGTATCTCCCTCCCCCGTCCCACTTCCTCCTGTGGTATCTGCCCTCCCCCGTCCCCCTTCCTCCTGTGGGATCTCTCTCCCCCGTCCCCCTTCCTCCTGTGGTATCTCCCTCCCCCATCCCCCTTCCTCCTGTGGTATCTCCCCTCCCCGGTCCCCCTTCCTCCTGTGGGATCCCTCTCCCCCGTCCCCCTTCCTCCTGTGGTATCTCCCTCCCCCATCCCCCTTCCTCCTGTGGTATCTCCCTCCCCCGTCCCCCCTTCCTCCTGTGGGATCCCCCTCCCCCCGTCCCCCTTCCTCCTGTGGTATCTCCCTGCCCCGTCCCCCTTCCTCCTGTGGTATCTCCCTCCCCCGTCCCCCTTCCTCCTGTGGGATCCCCCCTCCCCCGTCCCCCTTCCTCCTGTGGTATCTCCCTGCCCCGTCCCCCTTCCTCCTGTGGGATCTCCCTCCCCCGTCCCCCTTCCTCCTGTGGGATCTCCCTCCCACATCCCCCTTCCTCCGTGGGATCTCCCTCCCCCGTCCCCCTTCCTCCTGTGGTATCTCCCTCCCCCGTCCCCCCTTCCTCCTGTGGTATCTCCCTCCCCCATCCCCCTTCCTCCTGTGGGATCTCCCTCCCCCGACCCCTTTACTCCCGTGGGATCCCCCTCCCCCATTCCCCTGTGGGATCCCTCTCCCCTCGTCCCCCTTCCCCCTGTGGGTTCTAACTCCCGTGTCCCCCTTCCCCCTGTGGATCCCCCTCCCCCGTCCCTGTTCCTCCTGTGGGATCTCTCTGCCCCGTCCCCCGTCCAACTGTGGGATCCCCCTCCCCAGATAAACCACCCCTGTGTGATCCCCCTCACCCGTCCACCTTCCCCCCTGTGGGATCTCTCTCCCTCATCCCCCTTCCTCCTGTGGGATCTCTCTCCCGCTTCCCACCTGCATACTCTCCATCCCCGTCCACCTTACCCCCTGTGGGATCCCTCTCCCCCGTCCCCCTTCCTCCTCTGGGATCTCTCTGCCACATCCCCCTTCCTACCGTGGGATCTCTCTTCCCCGTCCCCCATTCTCCTGTGGGATCTCTCGTCCCCGTCCCCCAACATCCTGTGGGATCTCTCTGCCCCGTCACCCTTCCCCCGTGTAGGATCCCCCTCCCCCGTCCCTCTTCCCCCTGTGGGATCCCTCTCCCCCGTCCCCCTTCCCTCCTGTGGGATCTCCCTACCAAAGTCCCCCTTCCCCTTGTGGGATCTTGCCTCCCCCGTCCCCCTTCCTCCTGTGGGATCTCTCTGCCCCGTTCCCCTTCCTCCTGTGGTATCGCCCTCCCCCGTCCCCCTTCCTCCTGTGGTATCTCCCTCCCCCGTCCCAACTTCACTCCTGTGGTATCTCCCTCCCCCGTCCCCCTTCCTCCTGTGGTATCTCCCCTCCCCGGTCCCCCTTCCTCCTGTGGGATCCCTCTCCCCCCGTCCCCCTTCCTCCTGTGGTATCTCCCTCCCCCATCCCCCTTCCTCCTGTGGTATCTCCCTCCCCCGTCCCCCTTCCTCCTGTGGGATCCCCCTCCCCCGTCCCCCTTCCTCCTGTGGTATCTCCCTGCCCCGTCCCCCTTCCTCCTGTGGTATCTCCCTCCCCCGTCCCCCTTCCTCCTGTGGGATCCCCCTCCCCCGTCCCCCTTCCTCCTGTGGTATCTCCCTGCCCCGTCCCCCTTCCTCCTGTGGGATCTCCCTCCCCCGTCCCCCTTCCTCCTGTGGGATCTCCCTCCACATCCCCCTTCCTCCTGTGGGATCTCCCTCCCCCGTCCCCCTTCCTCCTGTGGTATCTCCCTCCCCCGTCCCCCTTCCTCCTGTGGTATCTCCCTCCCCCATCCCCTTCCTCCTGTGGGATCTCCCTCCCCCGTCCCCCTTCCTCCTGTGGGATCTCCCTCCCCCGTCCCCCTTTCCTCCTGTGGGATCTCCCTCCCCGTCCCCCTTCCTCCTGTGGGATCTCCCTCCCCCCGTCCCCCTTCCTCCTGTGGGATCCCCCTCCCCCGTCCCCCTTCCTCCTGTGGGATCTCCCTCCCCCATCCCCCTTCCTCCTGTGGGATCCCCCTCCCCCGTCCCCCTTCCTCCTGTGGGATCCCCCTCCCCCGTCCCCCTTCCTCCTGTGGGATCTCCCTCCCCCGTCCCCCTTCCTCCTGTGGGATCTCCCTCCCCCGTCCCCCTTCCTCCTGTGGGATCCCCCTCCCCCGTCCCCCTTCCTCCTGTGGGATCTCCCTCCCCATCCCACTTCCTCCTGTGGGATCTCCCTCCCCCATCCCCCTTCTGCCTGTGGGATCTCCCTCCCCCATCCCCCTTCCTCCTGTGGGATCCCCCTACCCCTGTCCCCCCTTCCTCCTGTGGGATCTCCCTCCCCCATCCCCCTTCCTCCTGTGGGATCTCCCTCCCCCGTCCCCCTTCCTCCTGTGGGATCCCCCTCGCCCGTCCCCTTTCCTCCTGTGGTATCACCCTCCCCCGTCCCCCCTTCCTCCTGTGGTATCTCCCTCCCCCGTCCCCTCTTCCTCCTGTGGGATTTCTCTCCCTCATCCCCCTTCCTCCTGTGGATCCCCCTCCCCCGTCCCCCTTCCTCCTGTGGTATCTCCCTCCCCCGTCCCTCTTCCTCCTGTGGGATCTCTCTTCCTCATCCCCCCTCCTCTACTGGGATCTTTCTTCCACATCCGCTTCCTTCTGTGTCTTTCCATCCTTTACCTTTGTGATGTCTCTTCCTCCATCTCCCATCGACATTTCCCGATTCTCAAATCTTCCTCACTGTTTGACTTCTCCCCTTCACACCTGCCCTTTCCGACTGTCTCACGTCAGGACACTTTTCTAACCATTGGGGAATGAGAGAGAATATGTGGAGTTTACAGGGTCACACCGACAGACGAAATTACTGACATTCGGTGAATTCATTGGAGCTGGGCAGTGAGGGACATTGACAGTGATGGGATCTACGATCAGTGAATTACTGAAGGGTTTAACGTTCCCTGAAATATCCGGGTGAGAGAAATGCCCTCAGACGGACGATTTTAATCACAATGTTCATCAATTTGTCTGTTTGTGTTTAGACTGAACAATAATAAACTGGGGATTCAGGAGTGAAACTGGTGTCTGCGGCTCTGAGGAACCCGGAGTGTAAAATACAGAGACTGGGGTAAGTACCAGACTGTGGAGATTGTGTTTACAGTCACTGGGTGTCTGACACTGAACATTAATGTGATCAGTAATTGTGTTACTGATAACACTGGGGATTTGTACCGTCTCCTGTCTCTCTGTGTCCTTCACCCTCACTCTCTCTCATCTCCAGGCTTGGGGGATGTCGGTCTCACAGATTCTGGTGCCGAGGATCTCGTCTCCGCTCTCAGTACAAACCCATCACTTACGGATCTGAACCTGGGATCAAACTCTCTGACAGACCGATCTGTCCCCGGTCTCCGCCGCCTCATACAGACCCTCCCGAGTCTGAAGCGGATCTGGTGAGTGTTTGTGTTAATGTTCAATGTGATAAAATATCAGCGGATCCGCGGGTTTTCTGGTGATATTTGTCTGTGAGTGTTGTTGAAACATTGACCCCGGTCCCCTGTTACTGACACTGTTGTGTGATCTGTTTATTTCATCTTTATTCTCCATCTGTTTCAGGCTGTGGGGGAATCGGTTCAGTGGGACCGGGGAGAAGGAACTGAGATCTCTACAGGGAGTCAGACCCGGACTGAGAGTGGAGACCAGGTGAACATCTGAATGTGGGGAATCGGTTCAGTGGGACCGGGGAGAAGGAACTGAGATCTCTACAGGAACCCAGACCCGGACTGAGAGTGGATCTGTGAACATCTGAATGTGGGGAATCGGTTCAGTGAGACCGGGATGAAGGAACTGAGATCTCTACAGGAACCCAGACCCGGACTGAGAGTGGATCTGTGAACATCTGAATGTGTGAATCGGTTCAGTGAGACCGGGATGAAGGAACTGAGATCTCTACAGGAACCCAGACCCGGACTGATGGTGGATCTGTGAACATCTGAATGTGGGGGAATCGGTTCAGTGAGACCGGGATGAAGGAACTGAGATCTCTACAGGAACCCAGACCCGGACTGATGGTGGATCTGTGAACATCTGAATGTGGGGAATCGGTTCAGTGAGACCGGGATGGAACTGAGATCTCTACAGGAACCCAGACCCGGACTGATGGTGGATCTGTGAACATCTGAATGTGGTGAATCGGTTCAGTGAGACCGGGATGAAGGAACTGAGATCTCTACAGGAACCCAGACCCGGACTGATGGTGGATCTGTGAACATCTGAATGTGGGGAATCGGTTCAGTGAGACCGGATGAAGGAACTGAGATCTCTACAGGAACCCGGACCCGGACTGATGGTGGATCTGTGAACATCTGAATGTGGTGAATCGGTTCAGTGAGACCGGGATGAAGGAACTGAGATCTCTACAGGAACCCAGACCCGGACTGAGAGTGGATCTGTGAACATCTGAATGTGGTGAATCGGTTCAGTGAGACCGGGAGGAAGGAACTGAGATCTCTACAGGAACCCAGACCCGGACTGATGGTGGATCTGTGAACATCTGAATGTGGGGAATCGGTTCAGTGAGACCGGGATGAAGGAACTGAGATCTCTACAGGAACCCAGACCCGGACTGAGAGTGGATCTGTGAACATCTGAATGTGGTGAATCGGTTCAGTGAGACCGGGATGAAGGAACTGAGATCTCTACAGGAACCCAGACCCGGACTGATGGTGGATCTGTGAACATCTGAATGTGGTGAATCGGTTCAGTGAGACCGGGATGAAGGAACTGAGATCTCTACAGGAACCCAGACCCGGACTGAGAGTGGATCTGTGAACATCTGAATGTGGTGAATCGGTTCAGTGAGACCGGGATGAAGGAACTGAGATCTCTACAGGAACCCAGACCCGGACTGATGGTGGATCTGTGGGTTGGGGACATTTGGCCGACTCCCCGCCCTCCCCTTTAACTCCCGCCCTTACCTTTAACGGCCGCGCGCCGGGGCTGATTCCCAACGGTTTTAACGGAACCGGCTCGGGCCTCGCGCTGTGTGCGTCGCTCGCAGCGGTCCCGCAGTGACGTGTTTCCGCCTGTTGTCCGGCGGGGCAGCATCCGCCGGAAGTGCGTGGAGGAGACTCCCCACGTGACTCCCCGGGGAATTACCCGGACAGGAAGAGCCCGGGGTCCGGGGCTCAGTATGGGACACCGGTGTCCCGGGGTGGGGGGGATGATCCCGGGAGAGAATCCTTTTGCCCCCTTTGCTGAGGACGGTGCATTCGGCAGCCTGGCCGATATAATGATGTTAAATGGACAAATCCCTCGGCAGTGACCCTGGATCTGCAGCGATCCCGGACACGGCCCCGAAGTGTGATTTTATAATCAGTTTTATAATTTTATAATCAGTTCCCGATGCAGAGTGACGGTGAGCAACGGGACTGGTTATTATTCAACCGGTCACCCCTTGTCGCCGGTCAGTTAATTGTGTGTGACTGTCAGCAGATTATTTATTACCGCACGTTAGCAGCTCACACATTGTTTCATTGATATTTCTCACAAAAATCAATAAACCACGATCTTCCTGTCTTGTGTCGGAATCGAGTTTTATTTGAAGTTTCTATTGCCCTCCACACCCTGTGCACTGCAACAGTGGGTCGGAGCTCCTCACACTGACACAGTAGCGTCTCAGCTCCAGGCTGAGGGAGGTTGGACAAGCAGAGTCTTGGAGCCCCGGATCTCATCTCCACCAAAGCCCATTTCTGGCAAATTGACCCCCGCAGTTAAAATCGACGTGAATCCACTGAGGTCCCGAGTAAGAGTCTGAAGGGGGTGGAAAACCGGCGTCAGACACAGAGTGAATCACCCTCCACACCGTCCCGTCACACACTCCCAGGGTCAGACACAGAGTGAATCTCCTTCCACACCGTCCCGTCACACACTCCCGGGGTCAGACACAGAGTAAATCACCCTCCTCACCGTCCCATCACACACTCCCGGGGTCTGACACAGAGTAAATCACCCTCCTCACCGTCCCATCACACACTCCCGGGGTCTGACACAGAGTGAATCTCCCTCCACACCGTCCCATCACACTCTCCCGGGGTCAGACTCAGAGTGAATCTCCTTCCACACCGTCCCGTCACACACTCCCGGGGTCAGACACAGAGTAAATCACCCTCCTCACCGTCCCATCACATACTCCCGGGGTCTGACACAGAGTGAATCTCCCTCCACACCGTCCCATCACACTCTCCCGGGGTCAGACTCAGAGTGAATCTCCCTCCACACCGTCCCATCAAACAATCCCCGGGTCAGACACAGAGTGATTTTCCCTCCGCACCGTCCCATCACACAATCCCGGGGTCAGACAGAGAGTGAATCTCCCTCCACACCGTCCCATCACACTCTCCCGGGGACAGACTCAGAGTGAATCTCCCTCCACACCGTCCCATCACACACTCCCGGGGTCAGACAGAGAGTGAATCTCCCTCCACACCGTCCCATCACACTCTCCCGGGGTCAGACACAGAGTGAATCTCACTCCACACCGTCCCATCACACACTCCCGGGTTCAGACAGAGTGAATCTCCCTCCGCACCGTCCCATCACACACTCCCGGGTTCAGACAGAGAATGAATCTCCCTCCACACCGTCCCATCACACTCTCCCGGGGTCAGACTCAGAGTGAATCTCCCTCCACACCGTCCCATCACACACTCCCGGGGTCAGACACAGAGTGAATCTCCCTCCACACCGTCCCATCACACAATCCCGGGGTCAGACACAGAGTGAATCTCCCTCCACACCGTCCCATCACACACTCCCGGGGTCAGACACAGAGTGAATCTCCCTCCACACCGTCCCACCACACACTCCCGGGGTCAGACACAGAGTGAATCTCCCTCCACACCATCCCATCACACTCTCCCGGGGTCAGACACAGAGTGAATCTCCCTCCACACCGTCCCATCACACACTCCCGGGGTCAGACACAGATCTGAATCTCCCTCCACACCGTCCGATCACACACTCCCGGGGTCAGACACAGAGTGAATCTCCCTGCACACCGTCCCATCACACACTCCCGGGGTCAGACACAGAGTGAATCTCCTTCCACACCGTCCCATCACACACTCCCGGGGTCAGACACAGAGTGAAGCTCCCTCCTCACCTGCCATCTGAAGGCTTGTTCATGAAGAGTCACTTCATGCCGGTCTGAATCCCGGCCGCTCCGCGACCCCTCAGCCCGGACGTCTTCACCTCCCCGAGGATCCAGTCCGTCCCCTTCAGCAGGATCTCCTTCGTCTTGTACCAGTCGCCCCGCCGTAGCGCTCCCTTCAGCCAGGGGGGACAAGAGTGGAGGGGAGCGGGAAGAAGGGGAAAAGAGTGAGGGGGATTGAAAAAGATTTATGTCCTGTTATCACCCTGATAGCGAGGGAGTGTCCCCAATTTCCTGTGAGTTATGGAGCGTCCGAATTTCCCTGGCAGATCAGGGAGTGCTGACGTTCACGTCCCAGATGGAGGCAACTCAGAATTGATAACCCTTCGCCTTGGGGGCTTCAGAAAAGACACCCCCTCCCGTTAAGTACGGGGGCATCACAAGTTCCCCCGCCCTTAAAAAATGAGCACCCAGAAAGATCCATTACTCAAACAGGGGACGTCCGCAAATACCCCAACCCCTGAATTAGGAGACGTCCACAAATACCTCAACCCCTGAATGAGGGAATGTCCACAAATACCCCAACCCCTAAATTAGGGGACATCCACAAATACCCCAACCCCTAAATTAGGGGACATCCGCAAATACCCCACCCCTGAATTAGGGGACGTCCACAAATTCCCCAAACCCTCTATTTCAGGACATCCACAAATACCCCAACTCCTCTGTCAGGGGACGTCCACAAATTCCCCAACCCCTCTATTTCAGGACATCCACAATTTCCCCAACCCCTCTGTCAGGGGACGTCCACAAATTCCCCAACCCCTCTATTTCGGGACATCCACAAATACCCCAACCTCTCTGTCAGGGGACGTCCACAAATTCCCCAACCCCTCTGTCAGGGGACGTCCACAAATTCCCCAACCCTTGAATTAGAGAACGTACACTATCTCCCCAATCCCTGAATTAGGGGACGTCCACAAATACCCCAACCCCTGAATGAGGGAACGTACACAAATATCCCAAACCCTGAATGAGGGAATGTCCACAAATTCCATCCCCCCTCCCCCCAGTGGAGTGCCTGCATTTTCCCTTCCACTGTCTGGAAGCGTCACCCTGATATTATCCCTGTGAGAGAGCGTCCCCGTTTTCCTCCCCTCACAGTGAGAGGACACCTCCCTCCATGAGCCTGCGACCATCTCCCCTCGGTTAGGGATCGCCTCTGAATTCCTCTCACCTCCAGTCGTGCCTGCCATACAGGTTGGTGAAGATACGGTCCTCATCCTTCAGCGGGCCGTATTTGGTCTTGGCGGGAGGGTAGGACACGCACTGTGAACGGTGAGGAGTGTCGAGGGACGGGGGACCTCGGGGTACGAGGGTAGGACACGCACAGTGAACGGTGAGGAGTGTAGAGGGACGGGGGACCTTGGGGTACGAGGGTAGGACACGCACAGTGAACGGTGGGGAGTGTCGAGGGACAGGGGGACCTCGGTGTACGAGGGTAGGACACGCACAGTGAACGGTGGGGAGGGTTGGGGGTCAGGGGGACCTCGGGGTACGAGGGTAGGACACGCAGAATGAACGGTGGGGAGTGTAGAGGGAAGGGGCATCTCGGCGTACAAGGGTAGGACACGCACAGTGAACGGTGGGGAGTGTCGGGGGTCAGGGGGACACCTGGAAAGGACTGTCTGGGGCCCTGAACGGAGGTGAGCGGGCAGGCGAGGTCCCGGAGGACTGATGGGTGATTCGCCGGTAAGGAAGGGGACCGGGATCATCCTGGGAACTAGAGAGTGGCGACTGTCCCATCAGCAGCCGGACAGAATTCTCAGCAATAGGATTTACGGGCACTTGGAAACCCTTGGCCTAATTGTGGACTGCCAGCTTGGCTCTTTGCGGAGCAAGTCAGGAAAATGATTCCGGGATTGTGGGCAATCGCAAAAGGTCGGTTTGCAGGGGCAGCAGGCTATCAAGAAGGAAAATAGGACGCTGGCCTTCGTTGCTGGAGGGGTCGAATTCAAGAGCAGGGAGGTCATGCTGTAACTGTACAGGGTACTGGTGAGGCCGAACCGGGAGTTCAGTGTGCAGTTCCGGTCTCCGTACTTGAGGAAGGATATACTGGCTTTGGAGGCAGTGCAGAGGAGGCTCACCGGGCTGATTCCAGGGATGAAGGAGTTAACCTATAAGGAGAGATTGAGTCACCTGGGAATGTACTCTCTGGAGTTCAGAAGAATAAGAGGGGATCTTATAGAAACAGACAAAATTTTGAAAGGGACAGATAAGATAGATGTAGGGAAGTTGTTTCCATTGGTGGGTGAGACTCGAACTAGGGGACATTGCCTCAAGATTCAGGGGAGAAGATTTAGGACGGAGATGGGGAGAAACTGTTTTTCCCAGAGAGTGGTGAATCTGTGGAATTCTCTGCCCAGGGAAGCAGCTGAGGCTTCCTCACTAAATATACTTAAGAAACAGTTAGGTAGGTTTTTACACAGCAAAGTAATTAAGGGTTCTGGGGAAAAGGCAGGTCGATGGAGCTGAGTTTACGGACAGATCGGCCATCATCTCATTGAATGACTGAACAAATCGATGGGCGGGATGGCCTACTCCTGCCCCTATTTCTTATGTTATGTTCTTAAATCAATTACAGTGTATTGGATAGATTAAACATCCGTGCAAAAAGCAGAAATAATATATTTATTAAAAAGCGAGGTAGTGGCCAAGGGTTCAGTGTCCATTTCGGAATCGGATGGCAGAGGGGAGGAAGCTGTTCCTGAATCACTGAGTGTGTGTCTTCAGGCTCCTGTACCCCCTCCCTGATGGTAACAGTAAGAAAAGGGCATGCCCTGGATGCTGGGGGTCCTTAATAACAGACGCTGCCTCTCTGAGACACCGCTCCCTGAGGATGTCCTGGGTACTTTGTAGGCTTGGACCCAAGATGGAGCTCTTCACTCATTTCCGACTCCGCTCCATCTCTGTCCGCCTCTTCCTCTCTATCGCTTCACCCCATGTCCCATAAATTCCACTTCCTCCCTCTTCACTCCACTCACTCATTTCCGACTGTCCCCTCCCTCTCCCTGGCCTCCTCTGCATCCCAATCCCCTTCACGCAATCTCCCGCCGTCTTCCCCAACTGCTTACTCATTTCCCACTCTCCCCTCCCTATCCCCCTCACCCCATTTCCCTCAAATCCCACCTCCTCCCTCTCTCCTCCACTCCTTACTCACTCCGCACTCTCCCCTTCCCTTCCCGACGAGGGGGGAGTGTTCATCCGCTGGAGGGGGCAAATAGCGGGAGGGGGGTTGAGGGAATGACAGAGTGTCTGGGGGCACATTGGCTGGGGCTCCCCCTCTCCCGTCTTGTTCCAGAACGAACAAACCCATTTCGAATGGCTCCCAGCCTCCTCCTTGCCCTCCCGGGGGTCCTCGGCCGTCCGGCGCCCCATCGAGAAGGAACCGGGGGGGGGCGGGTGTTTGTCAGGATTCCCCTCCCCTCCCTGTGCTCCCCACCCAGTGACAATCACCCCCACCCTCCCCGCAATTCCTCACCACCTCCCGCGACCTCCAGACCCCACCCGCTCACTCCTCCGTCTCTCCCCCCGGCCAACCTCTCTCTTTCTCCTCAGTCTCTCTCTTCCCTCCCCAAGTCTCCTTGACCCGCTCTCAATAGGTGCAGGAGTAGGCCATTCGGCCCTTCTAGCCAGCACCACCATTCTCTGTGATCATGGCTGATCATCCACAATCAGTACCCCGTTCCTGCCCTCTCCCCATATCCCTTAACCCCGCTATCTATAAGAGCTCTATCGAACTCTCTCTTGAAAGCATCCAGAGACTTGGCCTCCACTGCCTTCTGGGGCAGAGCATTCCAGGTATCCACCACTCTCTGGGTGAAAACGTTTTTCCTCAACTCAGTTCTAAATGGCCTACCCCTTATTCTTAAACTGTGGCCTCTGGTTCTCACCCATCAGCGGGAACATGTTTCCTGCCTCCAGTGTGTTCAATCCCTTAATAATCTTATATGTTTCAATCAGATCCCCTCTCATCCTTCTAAATTCCAGTGTATACAGGCCTAGTCGCTCCAATCTTTCAACATAAACAGTCCCGCCATCCCGGAAATTAACCTCCTGAACCTATGCTGCACTCCCTCAATAGCAAGAATGTCCTTCCTCAAATTTGGAGACCAAAACTGCACACAATACTCCAGGTGGGGTCTCACCAGGGCCCTGTACAACTACAGAAGGACCTCTTTACTCCTGTACTCAATTCCTCTTGTTATAAAGGCCAACATGCCATTAGCTTTCTTCACTGCCTGCTGTACCTGCATGCTTACTTTCAGTGACTGATGTACAAGAACACCTAGATCTCTCTTCCTAACTTGACACCATTTAGATAGTAATCTGCCTTCCTGTTCTTGCCACCAAAGTGGATAACCTCACATTTATCCACACTAAACTGCATCTGCCCACCCACCCAACCTGTCCAAGTCACCCTGCATTCTCCTAACATCCTCCTGACATTTCACACTGCCACCCAGCTTTGTGTCATCGGCAAATTTGCTAATGTTACTTTTAACCCCTTCATCTAAATCATTAATGTATCTCGTAAATAGATGCGGCCCCAGCACCGAGCCTTGCGGTACCCCACTGGTCATTTCAAAGGGAATAGAATATAAAAGCGGACAGATAATACTGAGCCTTTATAAGACACTAGTCAGCCGCACTTGCAGTATTGTCAACAGTTCTGGGCCCTGCATCTCAGAAAGGATGTGTTGTCGTTGGACAGAGTCCTGAGGAGGTGTGCGAGGATGATTCCGGGAACGAAGGGGTTAATATACGAGGAGCGTTTGGCAGCTTTGGGCCTGGTCTCACTGGAATTTAGACGAATGCGGGGTGGCGGGGGGGGGGGGGGGCGGTGGTTCTCATTTAAACTACCGAACGTTGATAGGACTGGTTTAAGGTGGGCATTGGAGAGGATGCTCCCTATGGTGTGGTGGGGGGGGGAGGGGTATCCAGAACTAGTGGGTACAGCCTCAGAGTTTAAGGGCGCCCCTTTAGGACAGAGGTTAAGGATGAATTCTTTTCGCCAAAGAGCGGCGAATCTGTGGAATGCTCGGCCACGGAGTGCGGCGGAGGCCAAGTCAGGAAAATGATTCCGGGATTGTGAGGAATCGCAAAAGGTCGGTTTGCAGGGGCAGCAGGCTATCAAGAAGGAAAATAGGACGCTCTCCTTCGTTGCTGGAGGGGTCGAATTCAAGAGCAGGGAGGTCATGCTGTAACTATACAGGGTACTGGTGAGGCCGCACCGGGAGTACTGTGTGCAGTTCCGGTCTCCGTACTTGAGGAAGGATATACTGGCTTTGGAGGCAGTGCAGAGGAGGTTCACCGGGCTGATTCCAGGGATGAAGGGGTTAACCTATGAGGAGAGATTGAGTCACCTGGGACTGTACTCTCTGGAGTTCAGAAGAATGAGAGGGGATCTTATAGAAACAGACAAAATTTTGAAAGGGACAGATAAGATAGATGTAGGGAAGTTGTTTCCATTGGTGGGTGAGACTCGAACTAGGGGACATTGCCTCAAGATTCAGGGGAGAAGATTTAGGACGGAGATGGGGAGAAATTGTTTTTCCCAGAGAGTGGTGAATCTGTGGAATTCTCTGCCCAGGGAAGCAGCTGAGGCTTCCTCACTAAATATGCTTAAGAAACAGTTAGGTAGGTTTTTACACAGCAAAGTAATTAAGGGTTCTGGGGAAAAGGCAGGTCGATGGAGCTGAGTTTACGGACAGATCGGCCATCATCTCATTGAATGACTGAACAGGATCGATGGGCCGGATGGCCTACTCCTGCCCCTGTTTCTTATGTTATGTTCTTAAATCAATTACAGTGTATTGGATAGATTAAAAATCCGTGCAAAAAGCAGAAATAATATATTTATTAAAAAGCGAGGTAGTGGCCAAGGGTTCAGTGTCCATTTCGGAATCGGATGGCAGAGGGGAGGAAGCTGTTCCTGAATCACTGAGTGTGTGCCTTCAGGCTCCTGTACCCCCTCCTTGATGATAACAGTGAGAAAAGGGCATGCCCTGGGTGCTGGGGATCCTTGATAACAGACGCCGCCTCTCTGAGACACCGCTCCCTGAGGATGTCCTGGGTACTTTGTAGGCTAGGACCCAAGATGGAGCTGACCAGATTTACAACCCTCTGCAGTCTCCTCCGGCCCAGTGCAGTAGCCCCTCCACCCCAGACAGCGAAGCGGCCTGTCGGAGTGCTCCCGGGAGCCTGTTCGAGACGCCTGCGGTGCGAGGGATCGACGGACAGTTGCCTGTTTGGATTCAGGACCGGCTTGCCCGCGGGAGACGGAGGGTCGTGGTGGAAGGGACTTATTCAAGGTGGAGGTCTGGAATTGACGGCTTTGTGGCAAAGTTTGCGGATGATACGAAGGGGGGCGGAGAGATAGGTAGTGCCGAGGAAGCAACGCGATTGCAGAAGGACTTAGACAAATTGGAAGACTGGGCAAAAAAGTGGCAGATGGAATACAGTATTTTGGTAAAAAGGAACAAGAGTGCGGACTATTCTCTCACCGGGGAGAAGGTTCGAACATTAAGAGGTGCAGAGCGACTTGGGAGACCTCGTGCAGGACTCCTGGAAGGTTAATTCTGAGGCCGAGTCTGTGGTAAAAAAGGCAAATGCAATGCTGGCGCTTATTTAAACAATAGACTATAGGTGCAGGAGTCGGCCATTCAGCCCTTTGAACCAGCACCGCCATTCAATGTAATCATGGCTGATCATCCACGATCAATACCCCTTTCCTGCCCTCTCCCCATGTCCCTGGACCCCGCTATCTTTAAGAGCTCTATCTAACTCTTTCTTGAAAGCATCCAGAGAATTGGCCTCCACTGCCTTCTGAGGCAGAGCATTCCACATATCTACCACTCTCTGGGTGAAAAACTTTTTTCCCTCAACTCCGTTCTAAATGGCCTACCCCTTATTCTTAAACTGTGGCCTCTAGTTCCGGACTCCTCCAACATCGGGAACATTTTTCCTGCCTCTAGCGTGTCCATTCCCTTAATAATCTTATATGTTTCAATCAGATCCCCTCTCATCCTTCTAAATTCCAGTGTATACAAGCCCAGTTGCTCCAATCTTTCAACTTATGACAGTCCCGCTATTCCGGGAATTAACCTTGTGAACCTACGCTCCACTCCCTCAATAGCAAGAATGTCCTTCCTCAAATTTGGAGACCAAAACTGCACACAATACTCCAGGTGGGGTCTAACCAGGGCCCTGTACAGCTACAAAAGGAGCTCTTTACTCCTATACTCAATTCCTCTTGTTATAACGGCCAGCATGCCATTAGCTTTCTTCACTGCCTGCTGTACTTGCATGCTTACTTTCCGTGACTGATAAACAAGGACACATAGATCTCGAATCGCAAAAGGTCGGTTTACAGGGGCAGCAGGCTATCAAGAAGGAAAATAGGACGCTGGCCTTCGTTGCTGGAGGGGTCGAATTCAAGAGCAGGGAGGTCATGCTGTAACTGTACAGGGTACTGGTGAGGCCGCACCGGGAGTACTGTGTGCAGTTCTGGTCTCCGTACTTGAGGAAGGATATACTGGCTTTAGAGGCAGTGCAGAGGAGGCTCACCGGGCTGATTCCAGGGACGAAAGGGTTAATCTATGAGGAGCGATTGAGTCGCCTGGGACTGTACTCCCCGGAGCTCAGAAGAACAAGAGGGGATCTTATCGAAACATACAAAACTTTGAAAGGGACAGATAAGATAGAAGTAGGAAAGTTGTTTCCATTGGCGGGTGAAACTAGAACTAGGGGACATTGCCTCAAGGTTCAGGGGAGAAGAGTTAGGACGGAAATGGGGAGAAACTGTTTTTCCCAGAGAGTGGTGAATCTGTGGAATTCTCTGTCCAGGGAAGCAGTTGAGGCTTCCTCACTAAATATATTTAAGATGCAGTTAGATCGGTTTTTACACAGCAAAGTAATTAAAGGTTCTGGGGAAAAGGCAGGTCAATGGAACTGAGTTTACGGACAGATCAGCCACGATCTTATTGAATGGCGGGGCAGGCTCAGTGGGCCGGATGTTGTCCGATCAAAGGTATTGTTTTCCGCACACCAGGCCGAGACGCAGCCAGTCAGCGCGCTTTCTTCCGCACCACTGCAGAAGTTTGCCGAGGTTTTGTTCGGCCCGCAGCTGTGGGCGTCATCAGCGATGTTGTTTCTGGTGGCGGAGCCGTACTCAGCCACACAGTCGTAGGGGGTCAGCCGAGTCGAGCAAGGGGCTTGTCGCTCACACACACACAGCTCGGGGGTTCACAGGGAAACTGCCCCCGTGTCAGGTCTGCTGATGCCGAGTGCGGGCTGGAACCCGCCCTGCGTGGGGGGCCGCTGCTCGATCACAGACACACAGCTCGGGGGTTCACAGGGAAACAGTCCCCGTGTCAGGTCTGCTGATGCCGAGTGCGGGCTGGAACCCGCCCTGCGTGGGGGGCCGCTGCTCGATCACAGACACACAGCTCGGGGGTTCACAGGGAAACAGCCCCCGTGTCAGGTCTGCTGATGCCGAGTGCGGGCTGGAACCCGCCCTGCGTGGGGGGCCGCTGCTCGATCACAGACACACAGCTCGGGGGTTCACAGGGAAACAGCCCCCGTGTCAGGTCTGCTGATGCCGAGTGCGGGCTGGAACCCGCCCTGCGTGGGGGGCCGCTGCTCGATCACAGACACACAGCTCGGGGGTTCACAGGGAAACAGCCCCCGTGTCAGGTCTGCTGATGCCGAGTGCGGGCTGGAACCCGCCCTGCGTGGGAGGCCGCTGCTCGATCACAGACACACAGCTCGGGGGTTCACAGGGAAACAGCCCCCGTGTCAGGTCTGCTGATGCCGAGTGCGGGCTGGAACCCGCCCTGCGTGGGGGGCCGCTGCTCGCTCACAGACACACAGCTCGGGGGTTCACAGGGAAACAGCCCCCGTGTCAGGTCTGCTGATGCCGAGTGCGGGCTGGAAACAGCCCTGCGTGGGGGGCCGCTGCTCGATCACAGACACACAGCTCGGGTGTTCACAGGGAAACAGCCCCCGTGTCAGGTCTGCTGATGCCGAAACCCGAAGCAACACAGACAAAGCTCTGAAAGAGCTCAGTAAGCCGGGCCACCGTTATCGAAAGGCGTCCTCTCAATAGCCACTGGAAACTGGAGTTTTTAAAAAAATATATATATATATATATATTCTAGGCCTAGATGCTTGATCTGCTGTGGTGTGCAGCCGGAAGACAACAAGACCTGGAGAAGAATTTGGCAGTTTGTCCCGTCGAGTCTGCTCTGACATTTCATCTTGGGTGATCGACCTTCTTCTGGGAACATAGAAACCCAGAACGTCTGCGGCACATTGCAGGACCTTCGGCCCACAATGTTGTACCAACCGTGTAACCTGGCCTGGAAAATGCCTGGATTGTCCCCAAAGCACAACACTCTGTTTTGTTCAAAGCTCCATGTACCCATCTATCAGCCTCTTAAAGGACCCCATTGTCCCCCGGGTTTGATGGTAATTCTCTTAGCCCCGTCGCAGCCCGTGCATTTAGGCACGCACCACTCTCTGTGTGTGAACAACACCCCCCTTGTACCTACTTCCAAGCACCTTAAAACTATGCCCCTTTCGTCCGGACTATCTGAAAGGAAATATAGTAATAGATTAGAAAGTAGTGGGGGGAGGGGGAAATGCGAAATGATAGCAGAAGACCGGAGGGAGTGGGGTGAAGCTGAGAGACGGAAAAGCGACTGGCGAAAGTGATACAGAGCTGGAGAAGGGGAAGGATCATGGGACGGGAGGCCTCGGGAGAAAGAAAGGAGGGGGGGGGAGCACCAGAGGGAGATGGAGAACAGGCAGAGTGATGGGCAGAGAGAGAGAGAAAAAAACAAACAACTAAATATGTCAGGAATGGGGTAAGAAGGGGAGGAGGGGCTTTAACGCGTTAGAGAAGTCAATGTTCATGGAGGCTACCCAGCCGGTATATAAGGTGTTGTTCCTCCAACCTGAGTTTGGATTCATTTTAACAATAGAGGAGGCCATGGGTAGACATATCAGAATGGGAATGGGACGTGGAATTAAAATGTGTGGCCACTGGGAGATCCTGCTTTCTCTGGCGGCCCGAGCGTAGGTTTTCAGCGAAACGGTCTCTCAGTCTGCGTCAGGTCTCACCAATATATAAAAGGCCACACCGGGAGCACCAGACGCAGTATACCACACCAGCCGACTCACAGGTGAAGTGTCGCCTCACCTGGAAGGACTGTCTGGGGCCCTGAATGTTGGTGAGGGAGGAAGTGTAAGGGCTGGTGTAGCACTTGTTCCGCTTACAAGGATAAGTGCCAGGAGGGAGACCGGTGGGAGTGGAGGGGGGGGGGGAGGATGAATGGACAAGGGAGTCGCGTCGGGAACGATCTCTACGGATAGCAGAAAGGGGGTGGGGGAGGGAAAATGTGTTTGGTAGTGGGTTCCCGTTGGAGGTGGCGGAAGATGCGGAGAGTTATACGTTGGACCTGGAGGCTCGTGGGGACAAGGGGGACCCTATCCCGAGTGGGGTGGCGGGTGGATGGGGTGAGGGCAGATGTGCGGGAAATGGGAGAGATGCGTTTGAGAAAGATCATGGTGATTTCCTTAGGGTCGGAGCGTGTTTGCTGGGGGTCCAGTCGCAAACCAGAGAAAATAGTTAGATGCTGGAAACCGGACAAACACAGATAAAATGCTGCAGGAACTCAGCAGGCCAGGCAGCCTCTGTGGGGGGAGAAAAAAGTACAGTCGACGTTTCGGGCCGATCTCCTTCAGCAGGATCGGAGAGAGAAAAGGTTGAGGGGTGGGGGTGGACAGTGGGAACCACAAGAAACCGAGATGGTGAGGGGGATGAGGTAAAGAGGCTGGGATGCTGATTGTTGAAAGGGATCCGGGGCGGGAGAAGGGCGGAGTCTGTTAGGAGAGGACAGATGGCCACGGAGGAAAGAAAAGGGCGAGAAGCCACAGAGGGAGGCGACGGGCGGGCGAGGTGAGAGAGCGGAAAGGGTGCGGGGAGGGGTGAAGGAAGGGGGTGATGCTGGGGATGGGGGGAGCTTTAACGGAAGTTCCACCAATCGGCGCTCATCCTATCAGTTTGGTGGCTACCCAGACGGTACACAAGGTGTCTCTTACCCAACCTTAGTCAGTTACCTATCCCAATTTTAATTTTGAACAGGTCTGGAGACCCTTTATTCATTATTCTCACATCGTCAAATCTATTCACCCATTTATTTATTTATCTATCCATCCATCCATCTATCTATCTATCTATCTATCTATCTATCTATCTATCTATCTATCTATCTATCTATCTATCTATCTATCTATCTATCTATCTATCTATCTATCTATCTATCTATCTATCTATCTATCTATCTATCTACCTATCTATCTATCTATCTATCTATCTATCTATCTATCTATCTATCTATCTATCTATCTATCTATCTATCTATCTATCTATCTATCTATCTATCTATCTATCTATTTATTTATTCATTTGCCTGCCTGTCTGTCTGTCTGTCTGTCTATCTATCTATCTATCTATCTATCTATCTATCTGTCTATCTATCTATTTATCTATTTATTTATTCGTTTATTTATTTATGTATTTATGTATGTATTTATCTATTTATTTATTTATGTATTTGTTTGTTTGTTTGTTTGTTTATTTATTTATTTATTTGCTTGTTTTTGTTTGTTTATTTTTCTTTATTCTCTTTTGGGAAAATCCTTATCGGTGAAGGTTCGGAGATGACAGGAAGGATGCTGTTTTTTCTCTCTCTTTTTAAATTTTTTTACCCTCAATTGGACTGCCAAATATTTCTTTTTCTTTCTTTTTTCTTTCTCTTTTATTTTGTTTTAGTTTAGTTAGTGGTTTTTCGCCCTTTATTAAATAAAATTTCCAATCTTTTTTTATGATTGCTATAAGATTATGAAGGGATTGGACACGCTGAAGCATGTTCCCGCTGATGGGTGAGTCCAGAACTAGAGGCCACAGTTTAAGAATAAGGGGTAGGCCATTTAGAACAGAGATGCGGAAAAACTTTTTCACCCAGAGAGTGGTGGATCTGTGGGATGCTCTGCCCCAGAAGGCAGTGGAGGCCAAGTCTTTGGATGCATTCAAGAGAGAGTTAGATAGAGATCTTATAGATAGCGGGGGCAAGGGATATGGGGAGAGGGCAGGAACGGGGCACTGATTGTGTATGATCAGCCATGATCACAGTGAATGACGGTGCTGGCTAGAAGGGCCGAATGGCCTGCTACTGCACCTACTGTCTATTGCCTATTGTCTATTATTGTCTATGAGGAGTTGTAGTTTTTTGACCGTTGTATATAAAACAGCTTAACATTTTACTTGTCTGCTATTGACATTATGTACGTTCTGCTTTTATTATTGCTGTTTACATGTCTTTTATATTATCTGTTTGCTAATCTCCTCCTCTGATTTGTATGGTCTTTATTTGAAAATCAATAAAGAGATCGAAAGATGAAATGAAACCCATCCCAAGATCGCTGGTGGTTTGGGGGCTGACAGGCCGGCAGGCCGAGAGCGTGTGGTTTCGTTCGAGGTGACGGGAGGGTTAAGTTGTTAATATGCGGGCGGTGGTAAAATTAATCTTCCTCTGCTCGCCTATCTCGGGATCAGAGTTTCAGTTCCGCTTCAGCCTGCCACAGTGGAATGCCCCAGACCCGCATCGGACTGGTTCAGCTGCACCTGTTTTCCTGAAATCGGTAATTTGTTTGTCCAGGTGCATTTCACTGGCAGGTGTCGTATTCCCGCTGTTCCAGCTTCCTTGTCGCCTCGGTTTCTCATGATGCTGTTGTCAAACCAGAGGGTCAGAGAGACCAGCGGCACAGAAACGTTCAGAAACATAGAAAACTTACAGCACAATCCAGGCCCTTCGGCCCACAGAGTTGTGCCGAACTCGTCCCTACCTTAGAAATTGCCAGGCTTACCCACAGCCCTCTATTTATCTAAGCTTCATGTACCCATCCAGGAGTCTCTTAAAAGCCCCTGTCGTATCCGCCACCACCACCGTCACCGGCAGCCCATTCCACGCACTCACCACTCTCTGAGTAAAAACTTACCCCTGACATCTCTCTTTACCTACTCCCCAGCGCCATAAACCTGTGTCTTCTTGTGGCAACCATTTCAGCCCTGGGAAAAAGCCTCTGACTATCCACACGATCAAAGCCTCCATCATCTTATAACCCTCCATCTGGTCGCCTCTCATCCTCCGTCGTTCCAACGAGAAAAGGCCGAGTTCACTCAACCTATTCTCATAAGGCCTGCTCCCCAATCCAGGCAATATCATTGTAAATCTCCTCTGCACCCTTTCTATGGTTTCCACATCCTTCCTGTAGTGAGGCGACCAGAACTGAACACAGTACTCCAAGTGGGGTCAGAACAGGGTCCTATATAGCTGCAACATTACCTCTCGGCTCCTGAACTCAATCCCACGATTGATGAAGGCCAATACACCGTCCGCCTTCTGAACCACAGAGTCAACCTGCGCAGATAGATTTCTTTCGGCTGTTTCTAGTCCGTGTCGATCTGTTACGCTGCCGAGGACAATCGCCCCGCACCCGAATCCTGGCCCTCCGCAATGTTTCCACCATATCATGTATTCTTTTCCCATTCTGACCCACATCCAGTACTTCCTGTTGGATTCGGGAATCCACTGTGAGGGGAGACAGAGTCGCCTGGAAATGTAGCCGCTGAAATTCAGGCGCATGAGGGCAGATCTTATCGACACTTCTAAAATCAGGAAAGCGACGGATGAGATTGAGGAAGGGAATTATTTTCCACTGTTGGGTGAAACTAGAGCCACGGGACATCCCCTCATGATTCGAGGAGGTGGAGTCGGGACAGACGTGAGGAGGAAGTGCTTTTTCCCCGGGGAGCGGTGAACCTGTGCAATTCTCTGCCGGATGAAGCAGTGGAGGCTCCCTCGGTGAACATATTTAAGGCAAGGCTGAATAGACTGTTGCATCGGAGGGGATCTGAGGGTTATGGGGAGAAGGCAGGAAGGTGGAGATGTGTCCGTGGCCAGATTGGTAATGGCCTTTTTGAATACCCGAGCGGTCTCTCCGGGTCTGATGTCCGATTCCTGATCCTTATGTTCTCATGTTCCTCAGGCCGACTCGAGTCAACGCCCTCGGAGAGAAGCTCCACGTGATGTTGCTGTCAAGCATTTCCCCTTTCCCCTTTTACCAAGACATCTAACCCTACTCTCAATCTGAGTGGCGAAACCCGGTGGCATTTACACTTTCTGCCCCCTCCATGATTCCGTACTCGTTTGTCAAAACCTCCCCTCATTCTGGTGCCCTCAGCCGGTATAACTCAAGTCATGGTGACATCCCTGTTAAGTTTCCCCGCACTCTTTCTGTCTTATCCATATCCCACTTTTGCTGATGGGTCACTAGAATTGATGGATGTTGTAGCAGAAAAAGGCAAATACTCAGGGGACATTTGCACGGAGTTCTGCGCAGGGATGCTTCGTGGAGGCAGGGAAGTGATGGCAGAGGTAAGGGACCAACGTGTGTACAACATTTAGTTAAGAAGAAAAGAAAAGCTAACGAAAGGTTCGAGAATTAGGTACTTTTTGAGCTCTAGAAAATCTCAAGGTTGTTTGGAAAGCCCTCAAGAATAGGAATTAGCAGAGCCAGAAGGGACCATGAGAAAGCCTTGGTGAGCTGGATTAAGGAAAACCCGAAGGCATTCTACACGGATGTGAAGAGCAAGAGGAGGAGCCGTGTGAGAATAGGACCAATCAGGAGTGACAGTGGGAACGTGTGCATGGAGTTGGAGGAGGTAGTGGAGGTACTTAATGGCTAATTTATTTCAGTACACACCAGGGAAAAGGACCTTGGCCATTGTAGGGATGACTTACAGTGGTCTGAATCGTTTGGGCAAAATGCATTAAGAAAGAGGATGTGCTGGAGGTTTTGAAAAGCATTACATTAGATAAGTCACCAGGACCTGATGGGATAGACCCCAGACATCTGTGGGAAACGAGAGGAGAGATGACGGAGCCTCTTGCGATGATCTTTGCGTCATCAATAGGGACGGAAGAAGTACTGGAGGATAGGGAAGTTGCAGATGTCGTGACCTTGTTCCAGAATGGGTGTAGAGACGACCCAGGAAGTGACAGACCAGTGAGTCTGGGTTCAGTGGTGGGCAGGTTGTTGGAGAAGATTCTGAGAGGCAGGATTTATGAGCATGTGGAGAGACATAATCTGATTAGGGATAGTCGGCATAGCCTGATCAAGAGCAGGTCGTGCCTTACGAACCCGACCGCATTCATTGAGGAAGTAAATAAACAAATTGATCAGGTTAGAACGGTGGATGTAGTGTATATGGATTTCAGTACGGCCTTTGACAAGGGTCCCCGTGCAAGGCTTATTCAGAAAGCAAGGAGGCATGGGATCCAAATAGACCTTGTTTGGTGGATTCAGAATCGGCGTGCACACGGAAGGGAAAGGGTGGTTGTATATGGTTTGTTTTCTGCATGGATGTCGGTGACAAGTGGTGTTCCGCAGGGTTCTGCTGTGGGACTCCTCCTCTTTGTGATTTCTTAATAAATGACCTGGATGAAGAAGTAAAAGTGTGGTTTAGTAGGTTTGCAGATGACAGAGAAATTGAGGGTAGGCAGCCTGGAGGGCTGTCAGAGTTTACAGCGGGACATCGACAGGATGCGGAACCGGGCTGAGCAGCGTCAGATGGACTTCATCCCAGATAAGTGTGAACTGTTTTCATTTGGTGGGTCAAATATGATGGCAGAATACAGTATTAATGGTAAGTCTCTTGGCAGTGTGGATAATCAGAGCGATCTTGGGGTCTGTGTCGATAGGACACTCAAAGCTGCTGCGCAGGCTGAGTGATGTTAAGAAGGTGTGTGGTGAATTGGCATTCATCAACCGTGGGATGGAGTTCAAGAGCCGTGAGGTGATGTTACATCTATACAAGACCTTGGTCAGACCCTACTTGGAGTACTGTGGTCAGTTCTGGTCACCTCGCTTGAGGAACAATTTGGATATTACAGAGAGAGTGCCGAGGAGATTACAAGGATTTTGCTAGTATTGGAGGGCGTAACTTATGAGAATGGGTTGAGTCTACTTGACCTTTTCTCCTTGGAGGGACGGAGGATGAGAGTTCAGCTGACAGAGGTGTGCAAGATTATGAGGGGAATTGATCGTGTCGATAGCCAGAGGCTTTTTCTCAGGTCTGAAATGACGACCACGAGGGGGTAGAGCTTTGAGGTGTTTGGAAATCGGTACAGAAATTGGTGAGAGGTAGAGATTTCACACAGAGAGTGGTGGAACGCACTCCGAGCGACGGTGGTGGAGGGATACATTAGCGTCTATCAAAAGACTATTAGATAGGTACAGGGAGCTTTCAAAAATAGAGGGCTGTGTGCTTGGCAAATTCTAGGCAGTCTCTAAAGAATGTTACAAGGACAACAGAAAACGCTGTGCCGAAGGGATTTACGAGAATGTTTCCTGGGTTTCAGCACCTAAGTTACAGAGAAAGGCTGAACAAGTTAGTTCTTTATGCTTTGGAGCGTAGAAGGTTGAGGGGGTACTTGATAGAGGTATTTAAAATTATAAGGGGGATAGATAGAGTTGACGTAGATAGGCTTTTTCCATTGAGAGTAGGGGAGATTCAAACAAGAGGACATGAGTTGAGAGTTATTCTCTCTGTTTTGTTGACATCTTTCCTATAATTCAGTGACCAGAACTGTACACAATACTTGTAAATAAAATCTGGCCTCATCAATGCCTTGTGTACTTTTTTACACGACATCCCAACTCCTATACTCAATGCACTGATTTCTAAAGGCCAGCATACCAAAAGCTTTCTTCACCACCCTATCCACATGAGATTCCACCTTCAAGGAACTATGCCCCATTATTCCTAGATCACTATCCACATAAGATTCCACCTTCAAGGAACTATGCCCCATTATTCCTAGATCACTCAGTTCTACTGAATTCCGCAATGCTCTACCATTTACCATACAACCATATAACAATTACAGAACGAAAACAGACATTTTTGCCCGTGCCGAACGCTTCCTCTCAACTGGACCCACTGACACGCACTCAGCCCATAACCCTCCATTCCATTCCTGTCCATATACCTATCCAATTTTACTTTAAATAACAATACCGAACCTGCCACTACCACTTCTGCTGGAAGCTCATTCCACACATCTACCACTCTCTGAGTAAAGAAATTCCCCCTCCTGTTACCCTTAAACTCTTTCCCCTAAACTCTCATGTCCTCTTGTTTGAATCCCCCTACCCTCAATGGAAAAAGCCTATCCACGTCAACTCTATCTATCCCCCTCATAATTTTAAATACCTCGATCATATCTCCCCCCCCCTCAACCTTCTACGCTCCAAAGAATAAAGACCTAACTTGTTCAACCTTTCCCTGTGACTTAGGTGCTGGAACCCAGGTAACATTCTAGTAAATCTCCTCTGTACTCTCTCTATTTTGTTGACATCTTTCCTATAATTCGGTGACCAGAACTGTACACAATAAAATATGTCAACTAAATTCAGTTGGATGGTGGGGGAGGGGAGTTTCATCAAAACCCATCGGATGTTGTTAGGCAACAATGGACTAGAATTGGTGAGGACGTGGGCGGACTGAGACGCACCAAGAGATACACTAGTGAGCACTGTTTAAGTGTTGGAACCCGCGAGAAAAGTGTGGGGCATCGGAGACCGAACGAAGGATCGGTCAATTTTAACCCACAGTGTTTAAAGCGAGGCCGGTGGGGGCTTGTGTGTGTGTCCTACTTGCATGGGTGACGAGTCCAGCATAGAAGAACGGTCTAGCTAAAGGAGACGGTGGTCATACCTGAATGGCCACAACAACACATCGACGGATCAAGAAAATAAAGGAAGGTTTGAAAGACAATAGCTGTCACTGTTTGATCACCCTCTCTCTCTCTCTCTCTCCAACACTTACAACACACCGACCAACAACTACCTCAGCACGTATGAACTGATCTGAATTTTATATTTCCATTTGACAATTCAGTAGAGCTTGTTTATTATTGATTATTATTATACCCACATTAGGCTTAGTATTGCTAACGTGTATTATCTGTATATAACATATAACCATATAACAATCACAGCACGGAAATAGGCCATCTCGGCCCACCTAGTCTGTGCCAAACTCTTAATCTCACCTAGTCCCACCTACCCGCACTCAGCCCATAACCCTCCACTCCTTTCCTGTCCATATACCTATCCAATTTTACCTTAAATGACACAACTGAACTGGCCTATACTACGTCTACAGGAAGCTCATTCCACACAGCTATCACTCTCTGAGTAAAGAAATACCCCCTCGTGTTTCCCTTAAACTTCTGCCCCCTAACTCTCAAATCATGTCCACTCGTTTGAATCTCCCCTACTCTCAATGGAAACAGCCTATTCACGTCAACTCTATCTATCCCTCTCAAAATTTTAAATACCTCGATCAAATCCCCCCTCAATCTTCTACGCTCCGATGAATAGAGACCTAACTTAGACAATAGACAATAGACAATAGGTGCAGAAGTAGACCATTCGGCCCCTCGAGTCTGCACCGCCATTCTGAGATCATGGCTGATCATTCACTATCAATAACCAGTCCCTGCCTTGTCCCCATATCCCTTGATTCCCCTATCCATCAGATATCTATCTAGCTCCTTCTTGAAAGCATCCAGAGAATTGGCCTCCACCGTCTTCCGAGGCAGTGCATTCCACACCTCCACAACTCTCTGGGAGAAAAAGTTCTTCCTCAACTCTGTTTTAAATAACTGACCACTTATTCTCAATCCATGCCCTCGGGTATTGGACTCTCCCAACACCTGGAACATATTTCCTGCCTCAATCCTATCAAATCCTTTAATTATCTTAAACGTTTCAATCAGATCCCCTCTCAATCTCCTCAATTCCAGTGTGTACAAGCCCAATCTCTCCAATCTCTCTGTCCTGCCATCCCAGGAATCAACCTAGTGAATCTATGCTGCACTTCCTCAATTGCCAGATAGTCCTTCCTCAAACCTGGAGACCAAAACTGTACACAATATTCCAGGTGTGGTCTCACCAGGGCCCTGTACAAATGCAAAAGGACATCCTTGCTCTTGTATTCAATTCCCCTTGTAACAAAGGCCAACATTCCATTTGCCCTCTTCACTGCCTGTTGCACTTGTTCATTCACCTTCATTGACTGATGAACTAGGACTCCTAGGTCTCTTTGCATTTCTCCCTTACCTAACTCTACACCGTTCAGACAATACTCTGCAATCTTGTTCCTGCTTCCAAAGTGGATAACGTCACATTTATTCACATTGAATGACATCTGCCAAGTATCTGCCCACTCACCCAGCCTTTCCAAGTCTCCCTGTATTCTCCTAACGTCCTCTTCGCATGTCACACTGCCACCCAGTTTAGTATCGTCAGCAAACTTGCTGATATAGTTTTCAATGTCCTCATCTAAATCATTGACATAAATCGTAAAGAGCTGTGGTCCCAATACAGAGCCCTGTGGTACCCCACTAGTCACCTCCAGCCAGTCCGAGAAACACCCATTCACTGCTACCCTTTGCTTTCTATCTGTCAACCAGTTTTCTATCCATGTTGAAACCCTGCCCCCAATGCCATGAGCTCTGATTTTACTCTCCAATCTCCTATGTGGCACCTTATCGAATGCCTTCTGAAAATCTAGGTACACAACATCCACTGGCTTACCCTCGTCTAACATCCCTGTTACACCCTCAAGAAACTCCAACAGATTAGTCAGACTTGTTCAACCTTTCTCTGTAACTTAAGTGCTGAAACCCAGGTAACATCCTAGTAAATCGTCTCTGCACTCTCTCTATCTTTCCTATAATTCGTATTGACATTTGTATTTGTTTGTTTGTATTTGTATCTATATTTGTATTGACATTTTTTTGTATATTTTACTAATAAACACTGTTTGAAAATAGTACCACCAGACTCCAAAGGACACTTCTATCTTTGCCTGTAAGACACCCAGTTATGGGGTACGTAACAATCCTAACTGGCCATTGTCCCAACGGGAATCTCAATCCGCGGGCCGGACCTAACTAAGTTACATGTTAATTTTGAAACCCATGATATGGTGATATCAGCAGACTTGGTCTCGATACTTGACCGGAACGGAACTCACCCTTCAGCACAGGACATCCGTCCAACTATGCTCAATTACTTCAAGACGTACAAACAAGCTGGATGATGATATCCGGAATAGTTGATCCCTTCGTGGGCTCTGAAGTCGCCACGCACCAAAGTGGCAACTGAAAACCGCCGTGACCATTGTTCACGCAATTCCTGTCTCCCGTTTCATCACGCCTTGGATCGTCTTTGAAGGTCTGTGTATAACCACCCTCTGAGTCTTTTTAGCTTTTGCAGGACCTTTGCCCGACCCACAACGATTCTCCAACCCTATGTCACTTCTGTGTAATGATTGAATTTCATCCTGTGAACACAGAGCCGCCCCGCACCCCCTGCCTGCCAGCCTGACCTTATGATACAATCTGCATCTTTGGCCTTCAAGCTCCCAGCGGTAATCTACTTTCGGCCACGGGTCAATGACGTCCACAACGTTATCCGTGCCGATCCTAACAGTTCTAAAGATCATCTGCCTTATTTCACACACTGCGTGCATTAAAACATCTCACCCTTTTTGATTTTGTCCCGTATTTGTTATGAAACGGATCTTGGTGACTGCAAGACTGCCCTGTGATCAGACTTTCCCTGCCAGAATCCCAGACACAGTACATCTGTTTGTTAAACCAACTGCCCCTTTCTCAGACCCATCGCACCAGTTCAAGTCCCCCTGACAAATTCGTTTAAACCCGCCCCCTGCCCAACAGCTGTACCGAACCTCTCTACCAGGATATTAGTCCCCCTGGGGTTCAGGTCTAACTCATCACTTCTGTCCAGGTCGTACCTCCCCCATGTACCTCCAACAGAAAGTTATGTTATAGTCCTGGCAATGCAGGAGAATGGGGTGAGTTATGTTATAAACAAGTTGCATGAACTCCCAGGTCGGGCGGCATCCTTTGAAAGGAGCAGTCAACTCGGCTACTGGTCCTCCTCAGTTCATTGCAAACTATCCTTTCGGTACAGGTCTCAAATTCCCAGGGGCAGGGTCCCGTCACCGCTCGCTCTCGCTCTCTCTGTAAGAAGCAATGACACCGAATAACCATGCGGCTCAGAAAGGAGAATGTCTCAGACTGATTTATTTTAAGGAATCGTGAAACACGCGGAAAGTTGGGCAGCAGCTGTGACAATAGCCTTGCATCTCATTCTGTATTCCATCCCATCATGGAGTCTATCGCTTTCTGCTGAAAACAGAGATAGTTAAAGATAAACTCATGTGAACTTTGCTCACAGCTGAACGTGAGCGGGGAAAGTGGAGCCGGTTGGACCGGATCTCAGCGGAGAGGCCGCATCCTGTTCTGCGGAATACCTGCCTGTTGGAACCCGTCCTACATACAGGGCCGATGCTCGCACACAGACACGGCGCTCCGAGATTCACAGAAAAACAACCCGCACGTCCTAATCATGGGGAAGATCTGCTGATGCAGAAGCACGAAGGATCACACACAGAACTCCGAAAGAACTCAGCAGGCCAGGCGGCAGATATGGAAAAGGGTAAATGGTCGACCTTTCGGGCCAAGATCCTACATCAGGAACTAGCCCAATCCGTAATCCATAACTCCAAATACAGCCAAATGTCCCTCGGCTCACTGGTTGGACTGAAGTCAACAACCTGAAAATATACCCACACAGAAACATAATATTGTTATTATATTTTTCGGATCTTTATTTCCAGCCAGACTGTTGTCTGCAGTGGGAGCAGTGATCAGGAATTCAGAGGCCCAGTTTTAAGCTTCTTCTCGACGTGATGGTGTTTGTATCCCTGCGGGCCTGTTTCCACGTTGAGATTTTCTCACCTGTTAAGAGGTGTTCTGGAATCAGTGGTGATGGTTTCTGTGGGGTCTGTATCGCATCAGCCTGCTCGGTTTTCAAAACATGTTACTTCAGGTGTACACATCGAAATACATCTTTTTCTTTTGCTTTATTTGGGCAGGTTGTGGCTCTTTGGAACTCCTATCAATGGCCACTAAAGCAAGCATTTTTGTTTATTTTCAAGGTCTTGTTGCTTGACAAGCCGTGGGGAGTCTGCTCCCCCATTTCAAAAAGGACGCGCTTCCGTTCTGTGGCAGTGTCCTCTAGTCCTAGACTCAACCAGTGCGGGAAACATCCTCTCCACACGCACTCTATCTGTGTCCTCTGGTCCTAGACTCCCCCACTACAGGAAACATCCTCTCCACATCCACTCTATCTGAGTCCTCTGGTCCTAGACTCCCCCACGATAGGAAACATCCTCTCCCCATCCACTCTATCTGTGTCCTCTGGTCCGGGACTCCCCCACTATAGGAAACATCCTCTCCACATCCACTCTATCAGTGTCCTCTGGTCCCAGACTCCCCCACTACAGGAAACATCCTCTCCACATCCACTCTATCTGAGTCCTCTGGTCCTAGACTCCCCCACGATAGGAAACATCCTCTCCGCATCCACTCTATCTGTGTCCTCTGGTCCTTGACTCCCCCACTACAGGAAACACCCTCTCCACATCCACTCTAGCCGTGTCCTCTAGTCCTAGACTCCACCAGTGAGAAACATCCTCTCCACATCCACTCTATCCGTGCCCTCTGGTCTTAGACTCCCCCACTATAGGAAACATCCTCTCCACATCCACTCTATCTGTGTCCTCTGGTCCTAGACTCCCCCACTACAGGAAACATCCTCTCCACATCCACTCTATCTGTGTCCTCTGGTCCTAGACTCCCCCTCTATAGGAAACATCCTCTCCACATCCACTCTATCTGTGCCCTCTGGTCCTAGACTCCCCCACTACAGGAAACATCCTCTCCACATCCACTCTATCTGTATCCTCTGGTCCTAGACTCCCCCACTACAGGAAACATCCTCTCCACATCCACTCTATCTGTATCCTATGGTCTTAGACCCCCCCCCCCCACCCCACTATAGATATTGGAGCAGAATGAGGCTACTTGTTCCCGTCATTCTGTTTCGCCATTTCATCATGGCCGATTCAATTTTCTTCTCTGCCCTATTGTCCTGCTTTCCTCGTGTCCCGTCACGGCCACCGTAGGATACATCCTTGCAACATGCTTTCTCACAATGCCTGTCGGCATTCCATATGTTCGAATTGGATTATCACCTATTTCCTTCCCCTGAACTCCATTGAATACCGGCCCAGAGCCATCAAACGCTCTTGATATAATAAGCCATTCTATCCTGAATTTATTTCCGCGAATCTCTTTTCAAACCCCTCCTGTTCCAGTACATCGTTTCTTCGATGATGGGCCCCACACTGCTAACAATACTGCGACTGAGGCCTCACTGTTTTATACAGTCTCCAAATTACATTGCTGCTTTTATGTGTGACTAGTGGTTTGCCACAGGGATCAGTGCTGGGTCCATTGTTATTTGTCATCTATATCAATGACCCTGATGATAATGTGGCAAATTGGATCAGCAAGTTTGCTGATGATACAAAGATTGGAGGTGTAGTGGACAGACAGGAAGGTTTTCAAAGCTTGCAGAGAGATTTGGACCAGTTGGAGGAATGAGCTGAGAAATGGCAGATGGAATTTAATGCGGACAAGTGTGAGATATTGCACTTCGGAAGGTCAAACAAAGGTAGAACAGAGAAGGTAAATGGTAGACACTGAGGAGTGCAGTGGAACAGGGGGATCTGGGAGTGCAGATACATAATTCCCTAAAAGTGGCATCACTCGTATATAGGGTTGTAAAGAGAGCTTTTGGTACATTGGCCTTTATAATTCGAAGTATTGAGTATAAGAGTTGGAATGTAATGGTGATGTTGTATAAGACATTGGTGAGACCAAATTTGGAGCATTGTGAAGAGTTTTGGCCACCTAATTACAGGAAGGATATTAATAAGGTTGAAAGAGTGCAGAGAAGGTTTACAATGATGTTGCTGGGACTTGCGAAACTGAGTTACTGAGAAAGGTTGAATAGGTTAGGACTTTATTCCCTGCAGCGTAGGAGAATGAGGGGTGATTTGATAGAATTTCATAGTATAAAATTAGGATGGGTATAGATAGAGTGAATGCAAGCAGAATTTTTCCACTGAGGCCAGGGGAGAAAAAAAAAACAGAGGTCATGGGTTAAGGGTGAAGGGGGAAATCTTTAAAGGGAACATTGGGGGGGGGGGGTTCTTCACGCAGAGAGTGGTGGGAGTGTTGAATGAGCTGCCAGATGAAGTGGTGAATGCGGGCTAACTTTTGACATTTAAGAAAAACTTGGATGAGAGTGGTATGGATGGATATGGCCCCGGTGCAGGTCAGTGGGACTAGGCAGAGAAATGGTTCGGCACAGCCAAGAAGGACCAAAAGACCTGATCCTGTGCTGCAATGTTCTATGGTTCACAAGATCACAAGACACGGTGCTATGGCTCTAAATTTTATTAATACTAAAATCGCCTCCTTCAGCACAGAGTCGGCCTGCAAATTCACCTCGGAGGAATCCTGCACAAGGTCTCCCGAGTCACTTTGCACCTCAGCTTTTGTATTTCCTCTCGATTTAGAAAATGGTCACCGTTTCATTTCTTCAACCAAAGTGCATGAGCATTCATTTCCCGAGATTGGACTCCATCAGCCCCTCCTTTGCCCATCCTTCCTCGTTAGGTGGAAGTGTTGGGTGTCAGAGATCATGGCATGAGTGAAATTACCAGAAGGAGATAGAGGATTCTTGGGAAACTGATAGGTCTGAGTGCAAATAATCAACCTGGACTAGATGGTGTATACCACGGCGCTCAGAAACAGGTAGCTGAAGAGATTGCAAAGGCACCAGTAACGGTCTTTCAAGAATCAGTAGGTTCTGGAATGGTTGCGAAAAACTGGAACATTGCAAATATCGCTTCACACATCAAGAAGGGACAGAGGCAGAAGACAGTAAACAATTAGTCTGACCCCAGAGTTCGGGACGACGGTGGAGTCGATTACTGAGGATGAGGTCTGAGAGTACTTGGAGTGTTTTGAACAGATCTGATGGACCATGGGGTGCAGAGTTGCCCACATCCCCCCCTTTGAGAATCACGAACCATTACTGTTGCTATGCTGCTCATGAGAGAGAGCGATGAGGAGGAAACATTCAACAACATCTGCTACAGTTAAGAGAGGGGAGAGAGACTTGTTGATTTACCGTACTATGACTTCTGAGAGGGTAATTGATCCTATACCATTCTGTTCATTAACATTCCTCAGTGGTCAGCCGGAGTGGGCTGGTTTGATGGACACAGTCATTCAAAATTGATTGATAGCTGAGACCCCGTGAGTAGGGATAAAAGTCAGGTCTGGAGAGACACCCCTCAGAAACACCAGGAGACACACTAGTGGACACTGATTGAGTGTTGGGACCCACGGGAAGGTGTGGGACAACGGAGACCGAACAAGGAGATCGGTCAGAAAAACTCACAGTTTTATAGCAGGGCCGGTGGGGACTTGTGTGTGTGTCCACTCATGCCAGAGTGACGAGTCCAGCACAGAAGAACGGTCCGGCTGAAGGACATAACTGAATGGCCACAACGACACGACGGATCAAGATCGATGGCTTTGATGCAAAGTTTGCAGAGGAGAGGCGCTTGGTGGCTCTGGGACTCTACTCATAGAGTCACAGAGAAACACGACTTACAGGGACGCCCTTCGGCCCATCTAGCCCATGCGGAAACCATTTAAGCTGCATTATCCCAGCCCGCTGCAGCTGGATCATAGACCCCCAGAAGCCTCCTATCCGTGTGCCCGTGCAAACATCGCCTAAACGTTGGAATCGAGCTCGCACGGACCAGTCGTGTTCGCAGATCATTCCACACTCTCACGACCTTCTGAGTGAAGGCGTTCCCCCTCATAATTCCTCACCTTTCACCCTTAACCTTTGATCACTGTTTGCAGTCCCACCCAACCACAGCGGATAAAGCCAGTGAACCTCCATCAAATCCCCTCTCAATCTTCTACGTTCATTAGAATCCTGTCCCATTCAATGTTTCCTGAAACCAGAGGCCCCGCAGACCCAGGAGCATCTATGTGAATGTTCCCTATGCTCTGTGCACCTTTCCCGTAAGTAGGTCACATCCGTAAGGGGCCGGGGTCAGGTTCCATGCCCCAAGCGGAGGGCAAGAGCCCGAGAGAGGGCAAAACGGGGCGGGGGAATAGCTGAGAGGGGGGAGGGGCATGTCGGATTGGGTGGGGGAGGGGCCAGATCTTTAAAAGCGGCCGTGACAAGTGGCGAGAGAGAGAGAGAGAGAGAGAGCGTCAGCGAACGAACAAGTGCAACAGAGAGAGAGAGAGATGGCACCAGTGTGGACAAAAGAACAGCCGGCCACGACAGAGGTCCATAAGGTCGCAGATGAGGTTTGTTCCAAACTCTTCCAGAACCAGGAGCACAGTCCTCCCCACTCCCACACCCCTTAAACTGCCCTCCTCAGGGGTAAGGAAGAGAGAGGCGGGGTGAGAAAGTGAATAAAATAGTGATATATATATATATATATATATATATATATATATATATATATATATATTTATATCTCCAGGCGAGATAGGGGAAGGAGGGCAGAGGAATTTTCGAGCACGGAGAGGGAGAGAGAAGGAAAGAGCGGGAAGTAGATATATATATGTGTGCGAGAGACGGGTAGAGAAGTAGAGGTACGGAATAGACAGTGGAAGTCCATTTGGAGCAGGGAGAGGAGAGGATTGAGCGTAGGACCGGGGGGGGGGGATAATGGCGACAGTGACAGGGCGGAGGCTGGATGAAGGGGAATAGTGCAGGAAAATTGTGAGGGGGCGATATATGGGAGAGGAGAGGGGAGGGGAGGGAGGTAGAGGGAGACGGAAGAAAGGGGGATGGGAAAGAGAGGGGGACGAGAGAGGGAAGGAAGGAGGAGGAGAAGGGGTAGAGTGAGTGTTTGGATTAGAGGGCGGGAGGAAAATTGGAGAACGAAACGGAATGCGGGGGGCAGGTAGGAGAAAGGGAGGTGGAAGGAGGAGGAGCCAGGAGTGGAGAGAGGGAGAAATAGCAAGAGTGGGGGAATAGCGGGGTAATTGGAGATCGAACAGAGTGGGGGAGACAGAGGGGGGAGGTAGAGAGAGAGGGAGAGGGAGAGAGAGACGGGGAGAGGGAGGGGATAGATCAGGGGAAGTGGGGAGAGGTGGGAGGGTGGAGAAAGAGTAGGGGAAGTGGGGACATGCGGGAGAGAGACAGCGATATGGGGAGAAAGAGCAGGGAAAACAGAGAAACGTGAGAGGCAGAGAGCCAGGGAGCCAGGCGAGATAGGGGAAGGAGGGCAGAGGAATTTTCGAGCACGGAGAGGGAGAGAGAAGGAAAGAGCGAGAAGTAGAGTGCGCGAGCGAGAGAGAGAGAGTGAAAGGGAGAGAAAGAAGGTAGAGACACGGATTTAAAGGTGAGAGTGCCAGCAGGGGAATTGGAGAGATTGTAGATGGATACAGACGGGGAGAGGGAGAAGAGCGAAAGCGAGATGGGAAAAGTATGAGAACGAGCAGGGAATGTGGAATGAGGGAACAGAGAGTGAGGCGAAGGACAGGGCAGGAGAAGGGGAGAAAGATCAGTGACGAAACGACAGAGATGTAGAAAAGCCCGGCCAGGGTAAAGATTATAGAGGCACACAGAAAGAGGGGGAAAGAGCAGGGGTGGGGGAGAGAGCGGTAGGAGAGAGAGACGTTGAAGCGTGGTGAGACAGCAGGGAAATCGAAGAGAGGGGGAAGAGGGTGAGGGGGTGAGAGAGCAGCGGAATCGAAGAGAGAGGGAAAAGGGAGACGGTGAGGGGGGTGAGAGAGCAGGGGAGGTGGAGAGAGGAGGAAGAGAGAGAGACGGTGAGGGGGTGAGAGAGCAGGGAAATCGAAGAGAGAGGGAAAAGGGAGACGGTGAGGGGGGTGAGAGAGCAGGGGAGGTGGAGAGAGGAGGAAGAGAGAGACGGTGAGGGGGGTGAGAGAGCAGGGGAGGCTGAGAGGGGGGAAGAGGGAGATGGAGTGAGGATAAAATGATAGATCAGAGAGAGACGAGGAAGAGTGGGGAGTACGGGTACGAGGTGGGGAAAGGCGAGAGACGGAACGAGGAAAAGCGGAGAAATGGAGTGGGGAGAAGTAAAAAAGAAATGGTACCCCCCCTCGCTTCCGGACACCCTTCCTCGTCCCGCTCTGTCCTCCCCGGGAGATTCAGAAGATTGTGTTGTCCCTGTCCAGGTGAAATCCGACGCGGAGAGTCACATCCATGCCTTAGAGCAGATATTCGTCGCGAAAACGTACAGTGAGCAGGACCAGACCATCATGCTGGGAAAACTTCTGCTGATCAAGGTCGAGTTTTCACACAGAAGCCGGAAGGGAGCAGGGGTGGGAGGGGAAAGGAGACCGGCAGAGGTTGGGAGGGGGATGGAGACCGGGAGAGGGTGGGAGGGGAATGGAAACCGGGAGAGGGTGGGAGGGGAAAGGAGACCGGGAGAGGGTGGGAGGGGAATGGAGACCGGGAACGGGTGGGAGTGGAATGGAGACCGGGTGAGGGTGGGAGGGGAATGGAGACCGGGAGGGGTGGGAGGGGAAAGGAGACCGGGAGAGGGTGGGAGGGGAATGGAGACCGGGAGAGGATGGGAGGGGAATGGAGACCGGGAGAATGTGGGAGGGGAATGGAGACCGGGAGGGGGTGGGAGGGGAAAGGAGACCGGGAGAGGGTGGGAGGGGAATGGAGACCGGGAGGGGGTGAGAGGGGAATGGAGACCGGCAGAGGGTGGGAGGGGATAGGAGACCGGGAGAGGGTGGGAGGGGAATGGAGACTGGGAGAGCGTGGGATGGGAAAGGAGACCGGGAGGGGGTGGGAGGGGAAAGGAGACCGGGAGAGGGTGGGAGGGGAATGGAGACCGGGAGAGGGTGGGAGGGGAAAGGCGACCGGGAGGGGGTGGGAGGGGAAAGGAGACCGGGTGGGGGTGGGAGGGGAATGGAGACCGGGAGACGGTGGGAGGGGAATGGAGACCGGGAGGGGGTTGGAGGGGAATGGAGACCGGGAGAGGGTGGGAGGGGAATGAAGACCGGGAGGGGGTGGGAGGGGAAAGGAGACCGGGAGTGGGTGGGAGGGGAAAGGAGACCGGGAGTGGGTGGGAGGGGAATGAAGACCGGGAGGGGGTGGGAGGGGAATGGAGACCGGGAGTGGGTGGGAGGGGAAAGGAGTCCGGGAGAGGGTGGGAGGTGAATGAAGACCGGGAGGGGGTGGGAGGGGAAAGGAGACCGGGAGAGGGTGGGAGGGGAATGGAGACCAGAAGAGAGTGCGAGGGGAATGTAGACCGGGAGAGGGTGGGAAGGGAATGGAGACCGGGAGGGGGTGGGAGTGGAAAGGAGACCGGGAGAGGGTGGGAGGGGAATGGAGACCGGGAGAGGGTGGGAGGGGAATGGAGACTGGGAGAGGGTGTGAGGGGAAAGGAGACCGGGAGAGGGTGGGAGGGGAATAGAGACCGGGAGAGGGTGGGAGGGGAATGGAGACCGGGAGGGGGTGGGAGGGGAAAGGAGACCGGGAGAGGGTGGGTGGGGAATGGAGACCGGGAGTGGGTGGGAGGGGAAAGGAGTCCGGGAGAGGGTGGGAGGTGAATGAAGACCGGGAGGGGGTGGGAGGGGAAAGGAGACCGGGAGGGGGTGGGAGGGGAATGAAGACCGGGAGAGGGTGGGAGGGGAATGGAGACCAGAAGAGAGTGCGAGGGGAATGTAGACCGGGAGAGGGTGGGAAGGGAATGGAGACCGGGAGGGGGTGGGAGTGGAAAGGAGACCGGGAGAGGGTGGGAGGGGAATGGAGACCGGGAGAGGGTGGGAGGGGAAAGGAGACCGGGAGGGGGTGGGAGGGGAAAGGAGACCGGGAGAGGGTGGGTGGGGAATGGAGACCGGGAGAGGGTGGGAGGGGAATGGAGTTCGGGAGAGGCTGGGAGGGGAAAGGAGACCGGGAGGGTGCGGGAGGGGAATGGAGACCGGGAGACAGTGGGAGGGGAATGAAGACGGGAGGGGATTGGAGTCCAGGAGGGGTTGGGAGGGAAATGGAGACCCGGAGGAGCTGGGAGAGGAATGGAGTCCGGGAGGGGGTGGGAGGGGAGAGGTGTAGGGCAGGTTAGGATTAACAGAGACGGGAAGGGAGCAGCTCTGGCAGGGGAATGGAGACGGAAGGGGTGGGAGGGGAATGGAGACGGGGAGGGGTGGGAGGGGAATAGAAATCGGAAGGGTCTAGGAGGGGATAAGAGACGGGGAGGGGTGGGAGGAGAATGGAGACCAGGAGGGTGTGGGAGGGGAATGGAGACGGGGAGGGGTGGGAGGGGAATGGAGACCAGGAGGGTGTGGCAGGGGAATGGAGACGAGGATGGGTGGGAGGGGAATGGAGACCAGGAGGGTGTGGCAGGGGAATGGAGACGGGGAGGGGTGGGAGGAGAATGGAGACCAGAAGGGTGTGGGAGGGGAATGGCGACCGGGAGGGGTGGGAGGGGAATGGAGACCAGGAGGTCTGCCAGGGACGTAGATGGGGTTGTGGAATGAGAGTAAGGTGGAGATGGGGACGGACGTAGTGGAGCGAGTGCATGACGGAGATTTCAGGAGATGTAGGAGCTGGAGTGGGTGACGAGACGAGGAGAGGTTCAGGGGAGGTAGGAGGTGACGGAGACCGGGAGGGTTAGAGGGGAGAGACGGGATGACAGTGAAGTGGACGGGGTGGGTCAGAGACGGGGAGAAGTGCAGGGGACGGAGCGTGTGTCGGTGTCGGAGAGGGGTTTAGGGGATGGAGGGGGTGACGGAGACGGGGAGAGTTGTAAGGGAGGTTAGGATTATCAAAGACTGAGGGATGTGGAGGAGGGAGGGACGATTAAAACGGGGCGTTAGTGTAGGGTAGGGAGGGGTGATAGAGACGGGGAGGGGTGTAGGGGAGGAAGCGGTGATGGAGTCGGGGAGGTGCGTAGGGGAGGGAGGGTTGAAGGAGTCGGGGAGGTGTGTAGTGGAGGAGGGCTTGAAGGAGTCGGAGAGGGGAGCAGCGAGGGATGAAGTGGCGGGGATGTGGAGGGAAGTCTCGCGAGAGCGCGGATCACGGAGGTGGCAGTGGGAAGGGGGTTAGCGGACGGGACTCCCATGACTAACCGAGTGACCCTGCCCACAGGTCGATATTGGAAACCCCAACAACTTCGTCCACATGGAGGTGTTCGTTCCCAGTAACAAGCTGCCAGTTCTGCTGGCGATCCGGAAAACTTCAATAACTGCGCTCCGCTGGAACCCTTGGTCTGAGAAACGAGAGTTTCCTGACCGATGCCAACCCCTCGCTGTGCTTGCGGCCCACCCCTCGGGAATATTCCCCTCCCTCCATACAAAGCTCGTCACACGGGGTAGTTGGGACACCCTTCAGCTACCCACAGTTTAATGCTGGGTTTGGTTCTTCCTGTCCACAGATCCCAGACACACTCCCACCTCCCCCAGACCCTACACACCCACCTCCCCCCCGCCAACTCTCCGACACGTCCCGCGCTCCCGGAATACCATCAGTCCCACCTCTCCAGCTCGCTGAGGCCACCTGAACCATCAGCTGTTCGACGCACAAGCTTTTCGCTAATAAAACGCGTTGATCCGATTGGTCGTCTGGTCGTCTTTAACCACCCCCTCTTTCGGATGCTGGGGGCGGGGGCAACGCTGCGGGGCAGCTAGTGTGGATGTCGGAGGGGGAGTGTATAATTTCGGAAGTTTGCGGGCCGCTGACCTACAGTCTGACGGAGATCCAATCGGAGGCAGGCGGTCACGGAGACAAGGGGAGGGGGCGCGGTTCGAGGTGGCGTGTGGAGGGGAATCACTGCGAGGTGTGGATGGTGTCAGTGGGATGAGAGGGCGGGGTGTGTGAGGTGGGCGGGATGAGAGGAAATAGAGGGCGGGGTTCGTGGGAGGAGGGGCGCGTTAGGGACGAGGGGCGGGGTTTGCGGGAGGAGAGGTCGCAGTCAGTGGAGAGAGCGGGCGAGTGGAGAGAGCGGTTCGTGTTGTACAATCTGCGGCAGGGAGCGCGTAAGAGGGACACTTTTCAATCGGGGCGGCGATCGAGATTTTCAAAGGCAGATTTTCGGGGGCAATTCACGAAGAAGAGCTCCGACCAGCGACCAGCCGGCCTCTGGGATTGGTTGGCTGGAGCAAGTTAAAGGAAGGCTGTGCCAAGCACGGCGGCGGTCGTTTGCGTGGTTTTAGGTACACGCAACCCTGGGGAGAGTACCTGTTACATGCTCGCAACCCTGTAAAACTATCAGCAGCATTAGGACGCACTTTAGTTTGCGGTTAACAGTCACTATTTTATTAGTAACTACTGAATATAGTAAATTAACCAGGTAATCAAAGGTTAGCAGCATTATGCGGACACAGGAGTACAGATAAAGTTCGCCAAACAAAGACAAGCTCAGCTGGGAATAGTTACAGTCTGACGATGGGATGTTAGAAAGTTCGGTTCAGTTCCAATGCAGACCTGTTTCTGTTGTGTTGAGGGAGATATTTGTAACCCAAGGCGAAATCCACGACAGGGGGAACGCCAGTAAACAGGTGTCGTCGATCTTCCCGCTGTCCTGCGAATCCTCGCACGCAGCTTCACCAACAGTAGCTGATCAAAGGGGGACCCGAGTTCAACCCGGGGAAGTGTGAGGTGTGCAGTTCGGAAGGACAAACTCCAAGGCAGAGTACAAAGTAAATGGCGGGCTACCAGGTAGTGTGGACAAGCGGCAGGGGACATGTCCGCAGATCCCTGAAAGTTACCTCCCAGGTAGACAGGGTAGTTAAGAAAGCTTATGGAGTGTTGGCAATGGAACAACTTTGTTACTGTCGGTTCGTTGCTCTATTATCAAGAAATATAACCCAAGCATTCCAACTAAACAGAGCATTACCTCAGCAGTTACCCACAAAAAAAAACACTTTATTATAACCCTGCAGAGAAGCCATTTTATATATGCAGTTAATAATGAGGACCCTACCATCGTTTACCCCTCCCCGTGCTACACGTTCCTCACCCTCACCCGCGGAGGCATTCCCACGCCACTCCGCATTATTCTTTTTGGAGTGGCTTTTGACTGTCAATTTCTGACGGCAGTTTTGTGTCACTTATGAGTTCTTGTTCCGCTTGGCCGTTCTTGATTGGAGTTCCGACCGAGTCTTTAGTTCTGCCCGTTGCGCTGAGGTAACGGGAACCACGCTTCCTGATGTCAGTATTTCACGTCCGGGAACAACAGCCCACTCCAGCCATCGGAATTGCCTTTCCAATCATTGAGGGACCATCAGCTTTGCAGAATCAAATCTCTGGCAGAAGAAGAAATTGCCATAGGTTTGGTCCGCAACCCTGGGAGAATCTGTGATGCGGCGTCAAAGGACGGGTTGATGCTGCCCCCTAGTATTCGTTCAGGGAGAGAGCAAGTGATATTGCGTTAGACTGTAGATTTCTGCAACATACATAGACACAGGGTCTTAGACTATATTTTCCTGTGTGACTTCCATCATGTGTTTATCGTTAACATCTCGGATAAATAGTTTATTTGTAGCAGCGAAACTTAATTCAGGTGCAGACAATGACAGTTTTGATGTTTGAAACACTTTCAGTTCTTCATTTACAGCCTCAGAGTCGGCTGAGCACTGAAAGTCTCTCAGGAGATTGCCAATCATCTAGCCAATTGCTGCTAGAACTGCCACCACTGGTGTTAGCTTGTTAATACATTGATTGACAATAGTTTCACCTTCAATCCTGGGCGTGTTCTCTCTCTTGGTCTGTATTCAAGCAAGCTGTGTCACGTTTGTTAGTCTTATTGTATTATCGCTGTCCTCCTCACCTGACGCGCTAGGGGTCGCTGTAGTGCCCACGTCATGTCTGGACTGCAATTCCTCTGAGTTCGGATGGTGTCACTGTCTCGGGAGACTGCCCAAGAGCGGGCTGAAATAATTCGGAATTTCGGACGGGACCGGCGACGGTGCGGTGGAGGGGGCGGGGTCGGGTGATTCCCAGGCTGGAGCTTCAAAGTGGCGTCACTATAAGCGTCACCGGCAGGACCCCGCCCCTTTGAAGTCCCTGCTCAGTTTTCTTTTCACAATCATTCAGTTTGCTTCGGAGCTCCGCACAGTTCACTTCGATTGAATTGTAATCATAATGTTTGTCTTTTGCTCGTTCGGTGAATGCAGCGACCTGCTCTCTGGGCTCTGTACTGGCTCAATGCTGCTGGTTCTGCAGCGCGTCGCGGGCTTTTGCGCTCCTTTCCCAACCGATCAGTAAACGTCTGTACTCGCCTTTTCATCTGCCCACTGTTGATGAAACTGACCTCACGGTCTTATCTCCAAATTACATATTCCCGGTTTTCACTCACCCTCAGGAATTCTCTGGATTTCAGCCTATTCTTAATAACCTTACAATGGCGGCATTTCTGTCTGATGCTTTCATTCATTTTTATAAAACTGAGACGATGGTTAGACGGGGTTCTTTTTTTTCAATCTTTTTCCGAAAAATATGTATTCCATTTTTATGTACTACGATCAGATTTTCTTTTTCTTCAGCTTTATTGATTGTCTACATATTAATCTGTTGATGTTTTGTAACATTTTACAGCTGTAGAAGATCATGTACCAATGAAAAGATTCTAAAAATGAAAATGATTTATTCAGGTGGGAGCTCTTAGTACGTTTCACAGATTTGGTTATTGTTTTAATTCGATCTTATTTTTAACTACTTTTATTACGTTTACCGCGATCTCGTACTCAGATAGGATCTATGGGCATTTAGAGTATCATGGTCTGATCAGGGACAGTCAGCATGGCTTTGTGAAGGGCAGATCGTGTCGAACAAGCCTGATAGAGTTCTTTGAGGAGGTGACCAGGCATAAAGATGAGGATAGTGCAATGGATGTGATCTATTTGGATTTTAATAAGGAATTTGACAAGGTTCCACTCGTGAGGCTTATTCAGAAAGTCAGAAGGCCATGGGATCCAGGGAAGTTTGGCCAGGTGGATTCAGTGGTGTCCCGCAAGGATCTGTACTGGGACCTCTACTTTTTGTGATTTTTATTAACGACCTGGATGTGGGGGTAGAAGGGTGGGCTGGCAATTTGCAGACGGCACAAATGTTGGTGTTGTTGTAGATAGTGTAGAGGATTGTCGAAGATTGCAGAGAGACATTGATAGGATGCAGAAGTGGGCTGAGAAGTGGCAGATGGAGTTCAACCCGGGAAAGTGTGAGGTGGTACACTTTGGAAGAACAAACTCCAAGGCAGAGTAAAAAAAAAATGGCAAGATACTTGGTAGTTTGGAGGAGCAGAGGGATCTGGGTGTACATGTCCACAGATCACTGAAAGTTGCCTCACAGGTAGATAGAGTAGTTAAGAAAGCTTATGGGGTGTTAGCTTTCATAAGTCCAGGGATAGAGTTTAGATGACGCGGTGTAATGATGCAGCTGTCTTAAACTCTGGTTAGGCTACACTTGGAGTACTGTTTCGAGTTCTGATTGCCTCGCTATAGGAAGGATGTGGAAGCATTGGAAAGGGGACTTAACAAGATGCTGCCTTGTTTGGTGTATGGATTAACAAGATGCTGCCTTGTTTGGTGTATGGATTATGATCAGAGATGAAGGGAGCTAGGACTTTATTCTTTGGAGAGAAGGCGGATGAGCGGAGACATGACAGAGGTGTAGAAGATATTACGAGGAAGAGACAGAGTGGACAGCCAGCACCTCTTCCCCAGGGCACCACTGCTCAGTACAAGAGAATATGGCTTTAAGGTAAGGGGAGGGAAGTTCAAGGGGGATATTAGAGGCATGTTTTTCACTCAGTGTGTGTTTGGTGCGTGAAGTGCACTGCCTGAGTCAGTGGTGGAGGCAGATACACTAGTGAAGTTTAAGAGAATACTAGACAGGTATATGGAGGAATTTAAAGTGGGGGGTGGTTATATGGGAGGCAGGGTTTGAGGGTCGGCACAACACTGTGGGCCGAAGGGTCTGTAATGTGCTGTACTATTCTATGTTTTATGTTCTAGTAACCTACCAACCGTTGGGAGAACGACGCGGTCGCCGGGGAACGTACATGCTCCTTGCAATCAGCGGTCGGAGTTGAACCCGTGTTGGTTGTGTAGTAAAGAAGCTGTGAAAACCACCGATTCTCACAGGTTATTTCAAATGAGGAAGGCAATTATTATCGCCCGTTTCAAGTCCTTAGATTGTCACAGTCACCCTAACCGACCATGCCAAAGTGTATTCTAACGGCAGATGATGCTTTTAATCCAAATCTCTTTCTTTTCTTTTGTAATTTATTTTTTTATTGAAGTTCATCATCAAACATGTCCATAAGATGTATTTCAGACATTGTACATTTATATCATTTAATCATATATATCACAAATCTCCACATTGTATTATCTGAGGTATACACTTATGGAAAAGAGTGGAAAGAAAAAACTAGAAAAATGAAAACAAAACTTCATACAAGTATGGAATAATCTTTTTTTTACAATATGTTCATTAATGTGTGAGAATATAATCAGTCATATGAGGCATTATGTAGTTAAACCATTTTTCCCAGTATGAATCAAATTGTTCCAGCTTATAATTAACAGGTGCTGTTATCTTCTTCATTTTGGAAATGTCCATTGTAATTTCCATCCATGTATTTAAAGTTAGGCTCTCCTGTGCTAACCATTTCCTAGTAAAAGTCTTTTTACCAGCCACCTAAAGGATATTCATTAAGTATTTATCTCTTTTCAAACATTCTTGAGGTATATACCCAAAATATATGGTCTTACTCTCTAAGGGTATTAAAGATGTCTTGTAGGGCATTGTGTATTCCCCTCCAATAGTCTTTGATATCAGGGCTGTCCCAAAAAATATGATAATGATTTGCATTTTGATTTCCACAATTTCTCCAGCAAACAGGGAGGTTACAATCATAATGGGAGTTCTGAGAATGTGTAATAACATATCTTAATTAAATAAGATATCAAGTTTTTCCATCCGAACTCCCTCCATTTCTGTGAACTGATACACTTCCATTGATATCTCCATATTATTGTCCATTCTTCCTCAGATATAATTATCCCTCCTCCCTTCTCCCATTTTGTTTTAATGTATGAAGTCGAATGTGTGTTAACATTTGACAAATCCTTATACATACATGAAATGATTCTACTCCCGTTATCTGAATTATACCCCGCGATGTGCGGCCCTCAGAATGCCCCTATTGCCCCTTCGCTATCTTCTTTTCAAAAATCCCTCCAGCTGAGCAGAGTTCACCATCTCCTCTCTGTCTGTGGCATGTATATATATATATACACATTTTTTCCCAGTAAGTATTTTGTGCTCGAGATAGCGTGAAGCGTATCACTGATGGTCAGTGGGGAAATTATCCGTCTTGATTCAGTCCATCTCACTGCACAGATCAAATCCAGCTGCCTTTTCCAGCATCTATCTTTATTCATTCCTGATCTCGGTGTCTAACTTTGTTCATTCCCGATTTATTAGGAGGATGAGTTGTGCCAGGTGTAGGCAGCGGTTTGCGAATGCAAGGCGGGGGTGGGGTGAGACATCGGGATGGGGTATTGCTTTAGAATTGTCTACGTGTCCGAGGATACGTGGCGCGGGGAGGTTTTGTAGTCCGTGGGGTGTTGCTGCGGGTCAGAGGGTATTTGGTTCGCTGGTTTGCTGGCCGTACTGGAGCTTGCAATTGAGAATTGTTTTATGTGGTGGTGTTTGGGATTATAGATAGGGTTAAAGCGTCAGTACGTGGGCAGCGGCGGAATTATCCGTTTTGTCTTTGTCGACCTGTTCAGTGGAAATTCAGTGTCATCGCACCACTCCACACTGGAATGCTCCACACCTTCATTCACGTGTTTGATTAATCGTTTGTCTTTCTGGGAATGTCTGTTTCTGCATATCGTATCTGTGTGGGTGAAGTTTTCCTGAACCTCAACGCTCTGGCACAAGACCAGTCCGCTAATTGCTCACCTGGGCTAAAGTCCTCATTCCCGACAGTGTTTGCAGAACTTAAAAGACAGCCGACACCCGCCGACAGTGTGGTTAAGAACGGATCCTTCTCTTTATCAGTCGATGCGTTGAGTTCAAAGGTCAGAAAGTAATGTTGCACCTTCAGAAAAATTGAGTTTGGCCGCAACTGGAGAAAATTCGGTCCCCTTGTGCTGACGATTTTCTGAATGGAGTGAAGATATTTTAAACAAAATACTGAGGTGCAAACGGACTTTGGAGACCTTTTGCGGGATTCCCAAAAGGTCAATTTGCAGGCGGATGAAGGCAAATGTGATGTTAGCATTCATGACAAGATGTCCAGGATATGAAAGCAAGGATGTAAAGTTGAAAACTTATAACATTTTTAAAAACTTTCTTGGTATTTGTCATTATTAATCATTGATCTTATGAAGTGTTTGAGGGCTGGCATTTGTTGTCATAGGCTTGTGGAGGGCGAGAAGTAAATTGAATTGACTTTATTACCCTGATCCTTCACATACTGTGGTGTAAAAATCTTCACGTTACGTTTCCGTCTAAATGTGCAATGTGCAATTTGTAGTAATTTATAATAAATAGTATGCAGCATGAGATTGGGACGGGTTATTGTTTTAGAATTGTGTATGTCTCGAAATGCCCACATCTTTCTGCAAACTGCTTCAACGGTGCCTGATTTTCTTGGAATCGACGTTCATCATTAACCTATCTGTTCTGCGTGGGTGCAGATCCTGGCATCGGTTATGTTCCGCATTTCCAGCCGATCTTTAAACTTCTCATTCCTTGTTGTCCCATTCCTTTCGTGCTAAATAGTTTTAATCATTCAGGCGGAGAACACTACTGAATAGAAATGGGTCATTTGGCTCAGCTAGTCCGTGACGAAGAACCATGGCTCGGAATTATGCCGGGGTTAACGTTTTAATCAACCCTCTTGGGCCTGTCGATCTCATGAATGGAAATTCAGTGTAACTGCAGCCTGGCCCACGCTCCGGTCAACCCGTTTCAAACGAATGTGTTTTTCTTGGAAATTATGTTGGTAATTAACTTTTCCTTGAGGGGTGTGACTCAGCCCAAAGACCACACTCCCTCTCTGAGGTGTGGGGCCCGAAACTGTTGACAATACTCCAAGGGCGGCCTGACTAATGTCTCATGAAGGTTCAGCGTTACCTCCGGGCTCTGACCTTCTGTTCCACCTGAAATCAATGCCAACATTTCATTTGCCTGCTTCACCACAGACTCAGCCCGTGAATTAACCCTCTGCGACTCTGGCACGAGGACTCCGAAGACGTTTTGTACCTGTGATGTTTGAATTATCTTCCCATTCAGACAATAATCTACTCTACTCCGCCTTTTACCAAGATGCATTACCATAAATTTATGGTATTCCATCTGCCACTTTTTTTTGCCCATTCTATCAATTTGTCCCGCTGCAACGGTATTATTTCGCAAACTTTGCCACAAAGCCGTCAATCCCCCATCTAAATCATCGACAAGCAACATAAAGAGTAGCGGTCTCAATGCTGACCCCTGAGGAACACCACTAGACACCGGCAGCCAAACACAAAAAGCCCCCTTTCTACCCACTCGCTGCCTATCAGCCAATCCTCTAACCATCCAGCACATTTGCTGTTACACCATGGACTTTATTCCTGTTAAGCAACCTCATCTGAGGCAGCTTCTCGCATGTTTTATTAAACTGAAATAAATGACATCCTCCGGCTCTCCTTTGCCCATCCTTGTTATTTCCTCGAGGAATTCTAACAGGTTTCCCTATTCAGAAAGCAGGCTGACTTTGTCTTCATTGATCTGTCGGGTCCAGGTACCCCGAAACGTCGTCCTCGATAATGAACTCCAACACGTCCCCAACCACTGAGGATAGGCTAACTGGGCGATAATTTCCTCTCTTTTCTCTTTCCCTCCCTTCTTGAAGTGTGGACTGAGATTTGCAAACTTCCACTTCCACTGGACCATGACGGTATCAAGTAATTCTTGAATGGTCACGAACAATGTATCAGTTATCGCGTCATTGCAACCACTCCCCGAACTCTGGGATGCAGTCCGACTGGTCCAGGTGACTTACCCGCCGGAAGACCTTTCGGTTTGCGTCACAGGTTCTCCTTCGTAATAGCAATGGCACTTCCTGCCCTGGTCCCTGATACTGACCGACCACTGGCAGCTGGAGGCCTCCCCAGTGAAGACTGACACAAAGTGCTCATGCAGTTCATCTGCCATTTCTTTGTACCCCATTACTGCTTCAAAAGCATCATTTTCCAATGATAATACGTCAACCCTCACCTCTCTTTTACTCCTTATATATCTGAAAAAAAACCTGATATCTTGCTTTATATAATTGTCTAGTCCGCCCTCGTATTTCATCTTTTCCTCTCATGTAGTTTTTTTTCAGTTGCCTTTTGTTGGATTTTAAATGCTTCCCAATCATCCAGCTTCCCACTCACGTTTGCCACCTTGCATGCCCTTTCCCTGGCTTGTATCCAGTCGTTAGCCTCCCCCTGTCAGCCACGGTTGCCTACCCCTGCCCCTTGAGAACTGCTGCTTCTGTGGGACAACTCGATCCTGCGCCTCGTGAACTATTTCCAGAAACTTCTGCCATCCCTGTTCCGCCGTCATCCCGGCCACTCTTCCCCTCTCATCCAGCTGGGCAAGCGCCTCTCTCATGCCTCTGTAATTCCCTCTATTCCATTGCGATGCCGATACATGTGAGTTATGCCTCTCCCTCTCAGTGTGAATTCCATCATATTATGACCACTGCCCCCTCAGGGTGTCTTTGCATTAAGCTGACTAATCAAATCTGGGTCACTACACAATCTGAGATAGCCTTTCCCTGAGTAGGCTCAGAAAGAAGCTAATCTCAAAAGCCACCACGTAGGCATTCAGCAAACTCCCCCTCTTCCGTTCCGACACCAACTGGATTTTCCCAGTCGCCTTCCAGATTGCAGTCACCCATTACAACTGTGTCATTTCCCACATTACATGTCCTTTCCAGCACCATTTACAGTCTCAATCCCATATCCAGGCTACTATCTGAAGGCCTATATATATGATCCCATAATGGTTTTTCAGCTTTGCAATTTCATATCTCCGCCCACAAAGAGACAGCATTCTCTGATCTTATATCGCCACTTTTCAAAGATATAATTCCACCTTTTACCAACAGAATCACATCACTGTCTGTGCTGTCCCTCTTGTACTTTCGATACAAAAGTCTATCCCTTGATGTGAAGCTCCCAACTATGGCCTTTTTTTTCGGCCACGGCTCCGTGATGCCCACAATGTCACAACGAGCAATATTAATTGAGCCACGAGTTCGTGCTCCTGAATGGGATTGCTGCGCGCGTTTAAATACAGCACCTTCAGTCCTGCATTCTCCGCCCGTTTGAGTTTTGCCTCTGAGGTCCAATTGAACAGTTTGCTCGATCTGCATTTGTGCCCAACCATTGGCTTGTCCTTCCTGACATTCAGGTGACACCCGTCATCCACTTGCTGACACATCCTCAGCTCTGTTATACTGGTTCCCGTCGCCCTGCCATACTAGTTTAAACCACTCCGAGCAGCTCCAGAAACATCTGCCCGCAGGAATATTCGTCCCTCTCTGATTCAAGTGTAACCCGTCACTTTTGTACAGAATCCCCTGCCCCAGAAGAGGTGGCGACCTCATTTTGATTCAAATGTAACCCGTCACTTTTGCACAGAACCCCCTGCCCCAGAAGAGGTGGCGACCTCATTTTGATTCAGGTGTAACCCGTCACTTTTGTACAGAACCCCTGCCCCAGAAGAGGTGGCGACCTCATTCTGATTCAAGTGTAACCCGTCACTTTTGTACAGAATCCCGTGCCCCAGAAGAGGTGGCGACCTCATTTTGATTCAAGTGTAACCCGTCACTTTTGTACAGATCCCCCTGCCCCAGAAGAGGTGGCGACCTCATTCTGATTCAAGTGTAACCCGTCACTTTTGTACAGATCCCCCTGCCCCAGAAGAGGTGGCGACCTCATTCTGATTCAAGTGTAACCCGTCACTTTTGTACAGAACCCCCTGCCCCAGAAGAGGTGGCGACCTCATTCTGATTCAAGTGTAACCCGTCACTTTTGTACTGAACCCCCTGCCCCAGAAGAGGTGGCGACCTCATTTTGATTCAAGTGTAACCCCCTGCCCCAGAAGAGGTGGCGACCTCATTCTGATTCAAGTGTAACCCGTCACTTTTGTACAGAACCCCCTGCCCCAGAAGAGGGGGCGACCTCATTTTGATTCAGGTGTAACCCGTCACTTTTGTACAGAACACCCTGCCCCAGAAGAGGTGGCGACCTCATTCTGATTCAAGTGTAAACCGTCACTTTTGTACAGAACACCCTGCCCCAGAAGAGGTGGCGACCTCATTCAAGTGTAACCCGTCACTTTTGTACAGAACCCCCTGCCCAAGAAGAGGTGGCGACCTCATTCTGATTCAAGTGTAACCCGTCACTTTTGTACAGAATCCCCTGCCCCAGAAGAGGTGGCGACCTCATTCTGATTCAAGGGTAACCCGTCACTTTTGTACAGAACCCCCTGCCCCAGAAGAGGTGGCGACCTCATTTTGATTCAAGTGTAACCCGTCACTTTTGTACAGAAACCCCTGCCCCAGAAGAGGTGGCGACCTCATTCTGATTCAAGTGTAACCCGTCACTTTTGTACAGAACCCCCTGCCCCAGAAGAGGTGGCGACCTCATTTTGATTCAAGTGTAACCCGTCACTTTTGTACAGAACTCCCTGCCCCAGAAGAGGTGGCGACCTCATTCTGATTCAAGTGTAACCCGTCACTTTTGTACAGAACCCCCTGCCCCAGAAGAGGTGGCGACCTCATTCTGATTCAAGTGTAACCCGTCACTTTTGTACAGAACCCCCTGCCCCAGAAGAGGTGGCGACCTCATTCTGATTCAAGTGTAACCCGTCACTTTTGTACAGAACCCCCTGCCCCAGAAGAGGTGGCGACCTCATTCTGATTCAAGTGTAACCCGTCACTTTTGTACAGAAACCCCTGCCCCAGAAGAGGTGGCGACCTCATTTTGATTCAAGTGTAACCCGTCACTTTTGTACAGAACCCCCTGCCCCAGAAGAGGTGGCGACCTCATTATGTTCCTATGCTCACTGCCGCGTGGCATAGGCAGCAATCCCGAGGTTACTACCCTTGAGGTCCTGGTCTGCTCCTCCCTCTTCCCAGGCCCTGGTATATCAGTTTAATCTATTCCCAGCAGCTCTATCAAACCTGCCCTGAAGGATATTGGTCCCCTCTTGTAGTGCGACCCGTCCGGTTTGTATTGGTGTCCCCTGACCTCACCGCCGCATGGGCCCGGCAGCAGTCCGGAGGTGTGACCTGTACACAAAGACAGGGTTTCACTCGAATCCCCGGGGGACCAGTATCCCGGAGGGGAGATTTGCTCAGGCTACTGGGGAGACTTTAAACTGGAATGCTTGGGGGTGGGAATCAAATTGAAGAGAGTAGAAGAGAGCTGGTTGGTTCACAAATAGAGAAAGCTAGTAGAGAGTGTGTGAGGGAGGATCGGCAGGTGACAGTGTAGAGGAGCACTCGGACCGAAGAGTAGGGGAGAAGGATGAAAAAGATAATAAATTTGTTTGCACCGTTAGGGATAAGCAGAGAGTAAGAGGTGGAGAATGACTAAAGTGCATCTATTTTAATGCTGGGAGCATTGTAAGAAATGTGGGTGAGCGTAGAACATGGATTGATACCTGGAAATATGACGTTGTAGCTGCTATTGAAACATGTTTGCAGGAAGGGTGTGATTTGCTGTGATCTGTCTGAGGGTATTTGGTGGGGACGTTCAGTCCAACCGAATGCCGGTACTGGATCTTGCAGTTGAGAATTGTTTTGTGTGATTGTGTTTGTATTATCGATAGGGTTAAAGTGTCAGTACGTGAGCAGCGGCGGAATTATCCGTTTGGTCTTTGTCGACCTGTTCAGTGGAAATTCAGCGCCATCGCACCAATCCACCAGTGGGAAGCGGCCAGTGCGTGAGTGGGCCAGTGAAGGAGTGGAGATCTGAGGCTTTGACTCGAGAGGCTTCGGCGAGCAGAGGCTGAGGACGAGCTTCACTGCAAATGAGGTAAGGCCGGGTAAGTTCCTTTCAAAGGGGAAAGATTCAAAAGTTGTGGCAAGTATTGGGTAGGTCATGACAGCTGAGATCGGCCCCGTGGTTTGTTCCTCCTGCAGCATGTGGAAAATCAGGGATACTTCCAGTGTGCCTTCGGGCAGACCGCATTGAGCGTCTGGAGCTGCGATTGGATTCATACTGGAGCATCCGCGATGCTCAGAAAGTCGTGAATAGCACGTTCAGTGAGTTGGCCACACCGCAGGTAAAGGCTACACAGGCAGAAAGGGAAGGGGTGGCCACGAGACAGCGTAGCAGGAGACAGGTAGTGAAGGAGTCCCCTGAGGTCATCTCCTTCCTAAACAGATATACTGTTTTGGATACTGTTGGGGGAGATGTCTCATCAGGGGAAGGCAGCAGCAGCCGAGTTCATTGCACCATGGGTGGCTCTCCGGCACAGGAGGGAAGGAAAAGGAGTGAGAGAGCTATAGTGAAAGGGGATTCGACTGTAAAGGGAATAGATAGGCGTTTCTGCAGCCGCAAACGAGACTCCGGGATGGTATGTTGCCTCCCTGGTGCAAGGATCAAGGATGTCTCTGAGCGGCTGTAGGACATTCTGGAATGGGAGGGTGAACCGCCAGTGGTCGTGCTGCACATAGGGACCAACGATATAAGTACAAAACGGGATGAGGTCCTACAAGGTGAATTTAGGGAGTTAGGAGATAAACTAAAAAGTAGGACCACAAAGGTAATAATATCTGGATTACTACCAGTGCCATGTGCTAGAAATAGGAGGATATTTCAGATGAATACGTGGCTTGAAAATGGTGCAAGGGGGAGGGATTCAAATTTCTGGGGCATTGGAACCAGTTCTGGGAGAGGTGGGACCAGTATAAACGGGATAGTCTGCACCTGGGCTGGACTGGAACCAGTGTCCTAGGGGGAGCGATTGCTACTGCTGTTCAGGAGGATGTTCAAGGGCTAAGAGTGTTGTAAGAACAAGCCTAAACGCTTTGTGTGTCAATGCGAGGAGCATTCGTAACAAAGTGGATGAATTGAATGTGCAGATAGTTATTAATGAATATGATATAGTTGGGATCACAGAGACATGACTCCAGGGTGAACAAGGTTGGAAGCTCAACATCCAGGGATATTCAATATTCAGGAGGCATAGACAGGAAAGAAAAGGAGTTGGGGTAGAATTTCTGGTTAGAGAGGAGATTAACTCAATAGAAAGGAAGGACATTAGCCTGGAGTTTGTGGAATCGCTATGGGTAGAGCTGCATAACACTAAGGGGCAGAAAACGCTGGTGGGAGTTGTGTACAGTCCACCTAACAGTAGTAGTGAGGTTGGGGATGGCATTTAACAGGAAATTAGAAATGCGTGCAATAAAAGAAACGTTAGTTATAATGGGTGACTTCAATCTACATATAGATTGGGTGAACCAAATTGGTAAGAGTGCTGAGAAAGAGGATTTCTTGCAATGTAGGCGGAATGGCTTTCTGAACCAGCATGTCGAGGAACCAATTAGAGAGCAGGCCATTCCAGGTTGGGTATTGAGCAATGAGGAAGGGTTAGTTAGCAATCTTGTCGTGCGAGGCCCCTTGGGTAAGAGTGACCATAATATGGTGGGATTCTTCATTCAGATGGAGAGTGACATAGTTACTTCAGATACAAAGGTTCTGAACTTAAAGAAGGGTAACTTTGAAGGTATGAGACGTGAATAAGCTAAGATAGACTAGCAAATGATACTTAAAAGGTTGACGGTGGATATGCAATGGCAAGCATTTAAAGATCGCATGGATGAACTACAACAATTGTTCATCACAGTTTGGCAAAAGAATAAACCAGGGAAAGTTGTGCCTCCGTGGCTGACAAGGGAAATTAGGGATAGTATCAAGTCCAAAGAAGAAACATATAAAGTAGCAAAAAAAAAGCGGCACACTTGAGGACCGGGCGAAATTCAGAGACCAGCAGAGGAGGACAAAGGGCTTAATTAGGAAATGGAAAAAATATTCTGAGAGAAAGCTGGCAGGGAACAAACGGACTGTAAAGACTTTTATAGATATGTGAAAAGAAAAAGATTGGTCAAGACAAATGTAGGTCGCTTACAGTCAGAAACAGGTGAATTGATCATAGGGAAATAAGACATGGCAGACCAATTGAATAACTACTTTGGTTCTGTCTTCACTAAGGAGGACATAAATAATCTTCCGGAAATAGTAAGTGACCGAGGGTCCAGTGAGATGGAGGAACTGAGGGAAATGCATGTTAGTAGGGAAGTGGTGTTAAGTAAATTGAAGGGATTAAAGGCAGATAAATCCCTAGGGCGAGATGGTCTGCACCCCAGCGTGCTTAAGGAAGTAGCCCGAGAAATAGTGGATGCATTAGTGATAATTTTTCAAAACTCCTTAGATTCTGGATTAGCTCTTGAGGATTGGATGGTGGCTAATGTAACCCAACTTTTTAAAAAAGGAGGGAGAGAGAATCCGGGGAATTATAGACCGGTTAGTCTGATATCGGTGGTGGGGAAAATGCTAGAGTCGGTTATCAAAGATGTGATAACAACACATTTGGAAAGAGGTGAAATCATCCGACAAAGTCAGCATGGATTTGTGAAAGGAAAATCATGCCTGACGAATCTTATAGAATTTTTTGAAGATGTAACTAGTAGAGTGGATAGGGGAGAGCCAGTGGATGTGGTATATTTAGATTTTCAAAAGGCTTTTGACAAGGTCCCACACGGGAGATTAGTGTGTAAACTTAAAGCACACGGTATTGGGGGTATGGTATTGATGTGGATAGAGAATTGGTTGGCAGACAGGAAGCAAAGAGTGGGAGTAAACGGGACCTTTTCAGAATGGCAGGCAGTAACTAGTGGGGTACCGCAAGATTCAGTGCTGGGACCCCAGTTGTTTACAATATATATTAATGATTTAGACGAGGGAATTAAATGCAGCATCTCCAAGTTTGCGGATGACACGAAGCTGGGCGGCGGTGTTAGCTGTGAGGAGGATGCTAAGAGGATGCAGGGTGACTAGGATAGGTTAGGTGAATGGGCAAATTCATGGCAGATGCAATTTAATGTGGATAAATGTGAGAAGTCCAGAACGAGGGGTCACTGTTTAAGGATAAAGGGGAAACCTTTTAGGACCGAGATGAGGAGAAACTTCTTCACACAGAGAGTGGTGAATCTGTGGAATTCTCTGCCACAGGAAACAGTTGAGGCCTGTTCATTGGCTATGTTTAAGAGGAAGTTAGATATGGTCCTTGTGGCTGAAGGGATCACGGCAATGGTACCGGAGCACTAGAGTGAGATGAATGTTTTCCCCTTGTTCAAAAAAGGTAATGGCTTATTCAGAAAGTCAAAAGGGATGGGATCCAGGGAAGTTTGTCCAGGTGGATTCAGAATTGACTTACCTGCAGAAGGCAGAGGTTCGTGTGGAGGGAATACATTCGGATTGGAGGGTTGTGACTAGTGGTGTCCCACAAGGAACTGTTCTGGTACCTCTACTTTTTGTGATTTTTATTAACGATCTGAATGTGGGGGTAGAAGGGTGGGTTGGCATGTTTGCAGATGACACAAAGGTTGGTGGTGTTGTAGATAGTGTAGAGGATTGTCGAAGATTCCAGAGAGACATTGATAGGATGTAGAAGTGGGTTGAGAAGTGGCAGATTGAGTTCAACCCAGAGAAGGGTGAGGTGGTACACTTTGGAAGGACAAACTCCAAGGCAGAGTACAAAGTAAATGGCAGGATACTTGGTAGTGTGGAGGATCAGAGGGATCTGGGGGTACATGTCCACAGATCCCTGAAATTTGCCTCACAGGCAGATAGGGTATTTAAGAAAGCTTATGGGGTGTCAGCTTTCATAAGTCGAGGGATAGAGTTTAAGAGTCGCGATGTAACGATGCAGCTCTATAAAACTCCAGTTAGGCCACACTTGGAGTACTGTGTCCAGTTCTGGTCGCCTCACTATAGGAAGGATGTGGAAGCATTGGAAAGGGTACAGAGGAGATTTACCAGGATGCTTCCTGGTTCAGAGAGTACGGATTATGATCAGAGATTTAGGGAGCTAGGGCTTTACTCTTTGGAGAGAAGGAGGATGAAAGTAGAGATGATAGAGATGTACACGGTATTAAGAGGAATAGACAGAGTGGACATCCATCGCCTCTTCCCCACGGCACCACTGCTCAGAACAAGAGAACATGGATTTAAGGTAAGAGGAGGGAAGTTCAAAGAGGATATTAGAAGAAGATGTTTCACTCAGAGAGTGGTTGGTGCGTGGAATGCACTGTCTGGGTCACTGGTGGAGGCAGATACACTGGTGAAGTATAAGAGACCACTGGACAGGTATATGGAGGAATATTAGTTGGGGGGTTATATAGGAGGCAGTGTCTGGGGGTCGGCACAACATTCTGGGCCGGAGGGCCTGTAATCTGCTGCATTGTCCTATGTTCCATGTTCTATGTCTGATAGATCTCCACCCCGCTGTTTATCAAGCATCTTCAATATAATCAAAAAAATCTTTACTTCCACCGGCCACCGAGAAGGGCTCCAAACAATTACAATCTACCTGAACAGAATAAACGAAGCAGGTATATATCGATGTATTCACCTGAAGTAACTTATATTAAAAATGGTGTAGGATAGTCCTGTACAGCCCTCGCATGAAACGTGTATTGCTGATTCTGGAACAGTTCTTAATCTTCATATAATATAACCATATATAACCATATAACAATCACAGCACGGAAACAGGTCATCTTGGCCCTCCTAGTCCGTGCCGAACCCTTAATCTCACCTAGTCCCACCTACCCGCACTCAGCCCATAACCCTCCACTCCTTTCCTGTCCATATACCTATCCAATTTTACCTTAAATGACACAACTGAACTGGCCTCTACTACTTCCACAGGAAGCTCATTCCACACAGTTATCACTCTTTGAGTAAAGAAATACCCCCTCGTGTTTCCCTTAAACTACTGCCCCCTAACTCTCAAATCATGTCCTCTAGTTTGAATCTCCCCTACTCTCAATGGAAACAGCCTGTTCACGTCAACTCTATCTATCCCTCTCAAAATTTTAAATACCTCGATCAAATCCCCCCTCAAACTTCTACGCTCCAATGAATAGAGACCTAACTTGTTCAACCTATCTCTGTAACTTAATTGCTGAAACCCAGGTAACATCCTAGTAAATCGTCTCTGCACTCTCTCTAATTTATTGATATCTTTCCTATAATTCGGTGACCAGAACTGCACACAATATTTTTAAATTTGGCCTTACCAATGCCTTGTACAACTTGTACAATGCCTTGTACAACTAATGTGTGGAAAAATCCCAGCATGTAAACACAACCTCAGTGATACAAACACCAACATGGCGAGAAGAAGTTTATCACTGAGCTAATGAATTCTTCATCACTGATACAACCCGCAGGCTATAGTCTGGTTGGAAATGACAAGCCGGAAAAAAATATTAACAATGTTCTATTTCTTTGTGGGCATATTTCCAAGTAGTGGCCTTCGCCCTTCATTTCAAACAATGAGCAGAGGAATATTTGGCTGGTTTAGGAGTTGTGGGTTAGCGATAAGGTTAATTCGTGATGAAAGGACTCGGCTCGAAATGTCGTCGGTTTACTGTTTTGTGCTTCTTCAGAGTTTTGTGAGTGTTGCTCTGGGTTTCCGAATCAGACGATCTTCCTAAGTGCAGGACGTCGCCGGGTGCGTTTCTGTGAAACTCAGAGCTCCTTGTCTCTGTGCAAGCTGCGGCCCTGTATGTTGGCCAAGTTCCCCCACGCACGCATTTCTCAGAACAGGGTGCGGCCTTTCTGCTGAAATCCGGTTCAACCGGTTGGACAGTCGCCGCCCACATGCGGATGTGAGCCAAGATAGCATGATGTTATGTTTAACCATTTCTGTTTTCAGCAGACTCCATGACAGAATGGAATATAAAATATGATGCAAGGCAATTCTTACAGTTGCTTCCCAACTTTTTGCGAGTCTTACGCCATTTCTTCAAATAAATCAGTAGGAGACATTCTCCTTTCTAAACACCATGATCATTCAGTGTCCTTTCCTCTTATAGAGAGAGTGATAGCGAACGGTGACGGGTCCCTGCCCCTGGCAATTTGAGACCTGTGCAGACAAGATGGTTTGTGATGAACTGGAAGGGGTCTAATACCCTAGTGGGAACGTTTGCTTGTGGCATACGGGATGGGGTTGGGGGTTTAAACTGGAGTGGAAGGGGGTTGATATTCGGAGAGCCAGAACTGATACTGGAGAGTTTTCGGAGCTAGATGTAGATTAGATCTTTGTCAAATGGTTGAGCACAGTTCGACTGATGTTCGACTGGGCTGCGGATAGTTCGATGCTAGAAGCAAAGTAGAAAAGTTTAGGAGGCACAGGAGGGGGTTTGAACTAGACTTACAGAGGGGAGGGGAACAAGAGTGTTTGAGCAGATAATGAGGTGGAAGAGGATTAAGGTCATGCGAGTACTGCAAGTGTAGTGCATGGAGTAAAGACAAATCTAACAAATAGAGAGGCATTCAGCAAAGAGAAGCAGAAGAAAGGGTTTAAAGATAGTAATGTAGAAGGGCGAAAGTGTGTGTACTTCAATGCAAGAAACATCAGGAACAAATGTGATGAACTGAGAGCTTGGATTCGTACATGGAATTATGATGTAGTGGCCATTACAGAGAGTTGTTTGGCACCAGGGCAGGAATGGATTCTCAATATTCCTGGATTTCAGTGCTTTCAAAGGCATAGAGAGGGGGGAAAAGTGGAGGACGGGTGGTATTACTGGTCATGGATACTATTTCAGCTACAGAAAGGGTGGGGAATGTCGCAGGATCCTCGTTTGAGTCTGTATGGGTGGACATCAGGAACAGGACGGGAGCAGTTACACGACTGGGGGTATTCTACAGTCCCCCTGGTAGCGGCAGAGATACCGAGGAGCAGATTGTGAGGCAGAGTTTGGAAAGGTGCAAAAATAACAGGGTCGTTATCATGGGTGACATTAACTTATTTTATATTGATTGGCATCTGATTAGTTCCAATGATTTAGAGGGAGCAGAGTTTGTTAGGTGTGTCCAGGATCGATTCCTGTCACAGTATGTTGACAGGGCGACCTCGGGTAATGGCATACTAGATCTAGTGTTAGGTAACGAACCGGGTCAGGTCACAGATCTGTAGTTGGGTGAGCATCTGGGGGACGGTGATCACCTTTCCCTGGCCTTTAGCATTATAATGGAAAAGGATAGAATCAAACAGGACAGGAACATTTTTAGTTGGGGAAGGGCAAATTATGAGGCTATAAGTCTAGTACTTGCGGCTGTGAATTGGGATGATTTTTATTTGCGGGGAAAGGTACTATGGACATGTGGTCGAAGTTCAGAGATCTCTTGCAGGATGTTAAGGATAAACCTGTCCCAGTGAGGAAGATAAAGAATGGTAGGGTGAAGGAACCACAGGTGACAATTGAGGTGGAGAATCTACTCAGATGGAAGAAGGCAGCACACGTGAGGATTCGGAAGCAAGGATCAGATGACTCTATTGAGGAATATAGGGTAGCTGGAAAGGAGCTTAAGAAGGAGCTGAGGAGAGGAACAAGGGGCATGAGAAGCCCTTGGCGAGTAGGGCAAATATAAACACCAAGGCATTCTTCAATTATGTGAAGAACCAAAGGTTAACAGGAGTGAAGGTAGGACCGATTAGAGATAAAGGTGGGAAGATGTGCTTGGAGGCTGTGGAAGTGAGCGAGGCCCTCAATGAATACTTATTTAACCATATATCCATATAGCAATTACAGCACGGAAACAGGCCATCTCGGACCTTCCAGTTCGTGCCGAAAGCTTACTCTCACCTACTCCCACCGACCTGCATTCAGCCAATAACCTTCCATTCCTTTCCTGTCCATATACCTATCCAATTTTTCTTCAAGTGACAATATAGAACCTTCTACTGGAAGCTCGTTACACACAGTTACCACTCTTTGAATAAAGAAGGTGCCGGTCGTGTTACCCCTAAACTTTTGCCTTAATTCTCAACTGATGTCGTCTTCTTTGAATCTCCCCGATTCTTTGTGGAAAAAACCCTATCCACGTCAACTCTATAAATACACCCATAATTTTAAATACTTTTATCAATACCCCCCCCCCCAACCTTCTACACTCCAAATAATAAAGACCTAACTTACTCCAAATTCGGCCTCACCAATTCCTTGTACAATTTTATCATTATATCCCAAATCCTATACTCAATGCAGGGATTTATAAGGCCAGCATACCAAAAGTTTACTCAACAGCCTATCCACATGAGATTCCACCTTCATGGAACACTGCCCCATTATACCTAGATCACTCTGTTCTACTGCATTCTTCAATGTCCTACCATTTACCAAGCACGTCCTATTTGGATTATCGACTAATGTTCGACTGGGCTGCGGATAGATCGATGCTCGAAGCATAGTAGAAAAGTTTAGGAGGCACAGAAGAGGGTTTGAACTGGATTTGCGGGGGGAGGAGAACCAGAGTGTCAGAGCAGATAGTGAGGTGGAGGAGGATAAAGGTCATGCGAGTACTGCAAGTATAGTGCACGGAGTAAAGTCAGATCTAACATATAGAGAGGCTTTGAGCAAAGAGAAACAGAATAAAGAGTACAAAGTTAGTAACGTAGAAGGGCTACAGTGTGTGTACTTCAATGCAAGAAGCATCAGGAACAAAGGTGATGAACTGTGAGCTTGGATACGTACATGGAATTATCATGTAGTGGCCATTACAGAGACTTGTCTGGCACCAGGGCAGGAATGGATTCTCAATATTTCTGGATTTCAGTGCTTTAAAAGTGATAGAGGGGGGGGGGGAAGGGGGGAGGAGTGGTGGCATTACTGGTCAGGGATACTATTACAGATACAGAAAGGATGAATAATGTAGCAGGAGTCTCTTTTGAGTCAGTATGTGTGGCAATCAGGAACAGGACGGGAGCAGTTACACGACTGGGGGTATTCTACAGGCACCCTGGTAGCGGCAGAGATACCGAGGAGCAGATTGGGAGGCAGATTTTGGAAAGGTGCAAAAATAACAAGGTGGTTATCATGGGTGACTTTAACTTACTCAATATTGCTTGGCATCTGATTAGTTCCAATGCTTTAGACGGAGCAGAGTTTGTTAAGTGTGTACAGGATGGATTTCTGTCACAGTATTTTGACAGGTCGACCTGGGGTAATGCCACACGAGATCTTGTATTAGGTAATGAACCGGGTCAGGTCACTGATCTGTCAGTAGGTGAACATCTGGGGGACAGTGATCTCCGTTCCCTGGCCATTACCATTATAATGGAAAAGGATAGAATCAAACAGGACAGGAAAATTTTTAGTTAGGGAAGGGCAAATTATGAGGCTATAAGTCTAGTACTTGCGGCTGTGAATTGGGATGATTTTTATATGCGGGGAAATGTACTATGGACATGTGAACGATGTTTAGAGATCTCTTGCAGGATGTTAAGGATAAACCTGTCCCAGTGAGGAAGATAAAGAATGGTAGGGTGAAGGAACCACAGGTGACAATTGAGGTGGAGAATCTACTCAGATGGAAGAAGGCAGCATACGTGAGGTTTAGGACGCAAGAATCAGATGACTCTATTGAGGAATATAGGGTAGCTGGAAAGGAGCTTAAGAAGGAGCTGAGGAGAGGAATAAGGGGCATGAGAAGGCCTTGGCGAGTAGGGTAAAGATAAACCCCAAGGCATTCTTCAATTATGTGAAGAACCAAAGGTTGACAGGAGTGAAGATAGGACCGTTTAGAGATAAAGGTGGGAAGATGTGCTTGGAGGCTGTGGAAGTGAGCGAGGCCCTCAATGAATACTTATTTAACCATATATCCATATAACAATTACAGCACGGAAACAGGACATCTCGGACCTTCCAGTCCGTGCCGAAAGCTTACTCTCACCTATTCCCACCGACCTGCATTCAGCCAATAATCTTCCATTCCTTTCCTGTCCATATACCTATCCAATTTTACTTCAAGTGGCAATATAGAACCTGCCTCTAACTTTTCTACAGGAAGCTCGTTACACACAGTTACCACCCTATGAGTAAAGATGTTGCCCCTCGTGTTACCCCTAAACTTTTGCCCCTTATTTCTCAACTCATGTGGTCTTCTTTGAATCTCCCCGATTCTCAGTGGCAAAAAGCCTATCCACGTCAACTCTATCTATACCCCCCATAATTTTAAATACATTTATCAATACCCCCCTCAACCTTCTACACTCCAAAGAATAAAGACCTAACTTACTCCAAATTCCAACTTACACCAATGCCTTGTACAATTTTAACATTACATCCCAATTCCTATACTCAGTACTGTGATTTATAAGGCCAGCATACCAAAAGCTTTCATCACCACCCTATCCACATGAGATTCTACCTTCAGGGAACTATGCCCCATTATTCCTAGATCACTGTTCTACAGTATTCCTCAATGCCCTACCATTTACCATGTATGTCCTATTTGGATTATTCCTACCAAAATGCAGCATCTCACCCTATCAGCATTAAACTCCATCTGCCATCTTTCAGCCCACTCGTCTAACTGGCCTAAATCTCTCTGCATGCTTTGCAAACCTACTTCATTATCCACAACGCCACCTATCTTAGTACCAGTACTTACTAATCCTAATTTACTGACGGGATACGAGCAGTAGGGATGAGTTTGGGCCACAGATGAAACGTTGAATCAGTCATGATGAACTGGCGGAGCAGACTCAATGGACCAAACAGCCTCATTCTGCAACTACATCTTTGGGTTTTATAGCTTTCCACCCCGGTGTTTATCAGGCACCCAGACCTTCAATATAATCAAAAAAAATCTTTACTCCACCGGCCACCGAGAAGGGATCCAAACAATTACAATCTACCCGAACAGAATAAATGAAACAGATATATATATCGAAGTATTCACCTGAAGAAAGGTATTTTGAAAATCGTGCAGAATAGGGCTGTACAGCCCCCGCATGAAACGTTATTTGCTGATCGGGAACAGTTCTTAATCTTGATATAAGGTGTGGAAAAATCCCAACATGTAAACACAACCTCAGTGATTCAAACACCAGCATGGCGAGAAGAACTTTTTAACTGAGCTACTGATTTCTTGAACACTGATAAAACCGCAGACCAGAGTCTGGTTGGAAATGAAAAGCCAGAAAAATATGGTAACAGTATTCTATTTCCTTGTGGGAATATGTCCAAGTAATTTCCTTCGCCCTTCATTTCAAACAATGAGCTGAGCAATATTTGGCTGTTTCAGAAGCTGTGGGTTAGGGATAAGGTTAGTTCCTGATGAAAGGTCTCGACCCAAAATGTCGACTGTTTACTGTTTTGTGCTGTTCTGAGTTTCTTCAGAGTTTTGTGAGTGTTGCTCTGGGTTTCCGAATCAGAAGATCTACCTAAGTGCAGGACGTCGCCGGTTGCGTTTCTGTGAAACTCAGAGCTCCTTGTCTCTGTGCAAGCTGCGGCCCTGTATGTTGGCCAGGTTCCCCCACGTACGCATTTCTCAGAACAGGGTGCGGTCTTCCTGCTGAAATCAGTTCAACCGGTTGGACAGTCGCCGCCCACCTGCAGATGTGAGCAAAGATAGCATGATATTATGTTTAACCCTTTCTGTTTTCAGCAGACTCCATGACACAATGGAATATAAAGTATGATGCAAGGCAATTCTTGCAGTTGCTTTCTGCGAGTCTTACACCATTTCTTCAAATAAATCAGTCGGAGACAGTCTCCCTTCTAAACACCATGTTCATTCAGTGTCCTTCCACATCCACTCTATATGTATCCTCCCACTATAGGAAACATGCTCTCCACGTCCACTCTATCTGTGGCCTCTGGCCTTAGGCTCCCCCACTATAGGAAACATTCTCTCCACATCCACTCTATCAGTGTCCTCTGGTCCTAGACTCCCCCACTATAGGACACATCCTCTCCACATCTATTCTATCTGTGATCTCTGTTCCTAGATTCTCCCACTACAGGAAACATCCTCTCCAGATCCACTCTATCTGTGTCCTCTGGTCCTAGACTCCTCCACTATAGGAAACATCCTCTCCACATCCACTCTATCTGCGTTCACTGGTCCTTGGCCCCTCAGACGGCTTTGGCACGTTTCTGCCAGAGGAACATAAGAACATAAGCAATATTAACAGGAGTTCGCCATTACACTCGTGGTGCCTGCCCAGGGCCGCTTCTGGCTCTCAAAATTCCATTTTGGGGCGACTTCGTATTCAGGCTTCGCGACCGTGAGATGATTGAATTCTTTCACAGAAGTTACACTCGAACCCACATCCCGCACCTCCGCTGGCAGACACGCTTCAACACTATCTGAGTGAAGAAGCTCCACACAGCGTGTTATCCTCTGCCTCTCCATTGCCCACCCTTGTCATTTTCTCGAAGAACTCTCGCAGATTTCCGTATTCAGAAACCATGCTGACTTTGACTCCATTGATCTATGGTCTTCTGGAATCCCGAAACATCGTCCTCAATAATGCACTCCAACACGTTCCCAGCGACTGAGGGTAGGCTGGTCCATGTGACGTACACGCCGGAAGACCTTTCGTTTCTCTCACAGGTTTTCCTTCGTAATAGCAATGGCACTTCCTCCTCTGTCCCCTGATCCTCACCGACCACCGCCAGCTAGTGGCCTCCCCAGTGAAGAATGACACAGTGCCCATTAAGTTTGAACATGGAACATAGAACAGTACAGCACAGTACAGGTTTGTACCGACCCTTAAACCCTGCCTGCAACGTAACCCCCCACCTTCAATTCCTCCATATATCTGCCCAGTAGTCTCTTAAAGTTCACTGGTGTATCTGTCTCCATCACTGACTCAGGCAGTGCATTCCACGCACCAACCACTCTCTGAGTAATCCCATCCCTTAACTCAAAGCCATGTCCTCTTGTACTGAGCAGTGGTGCCCTGCGGAAGAGGCCCTGGCTGTCCACTCTGTCTATTCCTCATAATATCTTGTATACCTCTATCAGGGGAGAAAAATACCAGAGATCGTGGGTTAAGGGTGAAGGGAGAAAAGTTTAAAGGGAACATGGGCGGGAGGGCTTCTTCACTCAGAGAGCAGTGGGAGTGTGGAATGAGCTGCCAGATGAAGTGGTGAATGCGGGCTCACTTTTGACATTTAAGAAGAACTTGGACAGGTATATGGATGAGAGGGGTTTGGAGGGATATGGCCCAGGTGCAGGTCAGTGGAACTAGGCGGAAAAATGGTTCGGCACAGCCAGGAAGGGCCAAAAGGCCTGTTTCTGTGCTGTAATGTTCTACGGTTCTATGGTTCTATGTCTCCTCTCATCATCCTTCTCTGCAAAGTGTAAAACACTACCTCCATTAATCTCGTGATCATAATCCCATACTCTCTAAACCAGGCATTATCCTGCTAAATCTCCTCTGTAGCCTTTCCAATGCTTCCACATCCTACCTATAGTGAGGCGACCAGAGCTGGACACAGAACTCCAAGTGTGGCCTAACCAGAGATTTATAGTGCTGCATCATTCCCTCGTGACTCTTAAACGCTATCCCTTGACTTAAGAAATCTCCTCCACACTACCAAGTGTACTGCCCATTTAGTTGTAATCTGCCTTGGAGTTTGTCCTTCCAAAGTGTACCAATTCTCCGGGTTGAATTCCATCTGCCACTTCTCAGACCGCTTCGGCATCATATCGATGTCCATTTGCAATCTTCGACAATCCTCTACACTATCTACAGCACCACCAACCTTTGCGCCGTCTGCAAACTTGCCAACCCACCCTTCTACCCCACATCCAGGTTATTAATAAAAAACACAAAAAGTAGAGGTCCCAGAACAGATCCTTGTGGGACACCACTAGTTACAAACCTCTAATCTGAATGTACTCCCTCCACCACGACACTCTGGCCCCTGCAGGCAAGCCAATTCTGAATCCACCTGGCCAAACTTCCCTGGATCTCACGCCTTCTGACTTTCTGAATAATCCTACCGTGTGGAACCTTGTCAAATGTCTCACTACTATCCATGTAGATCACATCCACTGATCTACCCTCATCTGTATGCCTGGTCACTCCCTAAAAGAACTCCCACAGGTCTGTTAGACACGATCTTCCCTTCACAGAGCCATGCTGACGGTCCCATAGATCCTGTCTCTAAGAGTCTTATCCAACAACTTTCCCACCACAGACGTAAGGCTCACTTGTCTATAATTACCTGGACTATCCCTACTAACTTTTTTGAACAAGGGTACAACATTCTCCTCCCTCCAATCCTCCAGTACCATTCCTGTGGACAACGAGGACATAAAGATCCTAGCCAGAGGTTCAGCAATCTCTTCCCTCGCCTCGTGGAGCAGCCTGGGGAATATTCCGCCAGGCCCCGGGGACTTATCCGTCCTAATGTATTTTAACAACTCCAACACCTCCTCTTCCTTAATATCAATTAGCTACAGAACATCACCCTCACTCATATTGTCCTCACCGTCAACAGGTTCCCTCTCAGTGGTGAATACCGGAGAAGCATCCATTGAGGACCTTTGGTAGCAAAAACAGGAAGGCAGATTACTATCTGAATGGTGTGAAGTTCGGACAAGAAGAAAACATCGAAATCTAGGTGTTCTTGTTCATCAGTCACGGAAAGTAAGCTTGCAGGTACAGCAGGCAGTGAAGAAAGCTAATGGCATGCTGGCCTTCATAACAATGGGAGTTGAGTATAGGAGCAAGGAAGACATTCTGCAGCTGTACAGGGCCCTGGTGAGACCCCACCTGGAGTATTGTGTGCGGTTCTGGTCTCCAAATTTGAGGAAGGACATTCTTGCTATTGAGGGAGTGGAGCGTAGGTTCACGAGGTTAATTCCCGGGATGGCGGGACTGTCATACGTTGAAAGATTGGAGCGACTGGGCTTGTATACACTGGAATTTAGAAGGCTGAGAGGGGATCTGATTGAAACAAAGACCATATGTCACCGCTTTCTATTAATTTCATTTCATGTTTTACGGACAGAAGGACGCCGCCCACTCTGCCTTCCCGCCCGTCCTTCCGATGCAATGTGCACCCTTGGGCATAAAGCTCCCAGATATAATTTCCTTTCAGCTGTGATTCCGTGATGCCTACGACATCACACCTGCCAAACTGGAACGGCGTGACAAGTCCATCTACCTTATTCCGAAAAGGGCGACATAACCGAGAGGAAAGAGTGGCAGAGAGAGTGAGGCGGAAGTTAGAATTATACCTATGAGACTGGGTTGGTTAGCGCAGGGGGAAAACGGGACAGGAAGGGCGAAGGGGATTGGCTAAGAGGATGGGGAGGGACAGATCGTGCAGAGGCGTGGAGGGAAGGCATGAGGCGTGGGGAGACAGGAAGGGGAGGGTCTATAAAACCAGAGACGGGAGCATTGGAAGACAGACAGAGAAGGAGAGAGAGAGAGACGCTGACGGAAGGATTGCAGAAAGACACAGAGCAGCTGAAGATGTCCAGCACAGTGCTGAAGGCTGATGATAAAGTGAAGGATATCCTCACAAAGGTGATTTGTCAGACCTCCTGCACTCGCTGTTATTGAGGAGTGGGGGTGCGCGGAAGAGACGGGGGTGATGGGCAAAGGGTCTGGCGGATGGGGATAGAGGAGGTTGAGAGTGTGGGGAGAGGGTAGGGCCAGAGAGAGTCACGGGAGAGACAAGGGAAAGACTGGTGGGTTAGTCAGGGGCATGGAGAGAGAGAGAGAGAGAGAGAGAGAGAGAGAGAGAGAGAGAGAGAGAGAGAGAGAGAGAGAGAGAGAGAGAGAGAGAGAGAGAGAGAGAGAGAGACAGAGAGAGAGAGAGAGAGAGAGAGAGAGAGAGAGAGAGAGAGAGAGAGAGAGATGGGAGACGGGGCGAGATAAACGGTGGGTACGAAGGGTGAAAGAGCTTGACAGAAATAATGGAGTAGAGACAGGACTCGGGAGAGGGGAGAAGCGGTGAGTGAGGACGAAGTGAGCGACTACGGCTAAGGGAGGAGAGAAGAGAGAAAAGTGCGAGAGAAAAAGAATGGAGGTATAGAGACAGTATGGAGGGAAGGAAGGATGGCGGAGAGGGCGATGTGGTGGAGAGGGTAGAGAGGGAGGGAGAGCGACGGGAGAGAGTGAGTGAGTCCGGGAGAGACAGCAAGAGGGAGGGAAGGACAGCGCGACAGAATGAAGGGCGGAGAATGACGAGAGAAAAGGGGCGAGAAAGATGGTAGAGCTGATGAAGGAGAGAGAGAGAGAGAGATCATGGTGTGAAGAACAAAATGAGTCTTGAGGTAGAGTTGAAAGAGTGAGGGTAGTGAGGAGAGGCGACAGATGGAGAGAGGAGGGGAGCAAAGGGAGATGGGGAACGAAAGATCTGGAAAGCGAGGGTGAGAAAGGACAAGAGAGCGCAGGACAGAGGGGGTGGAGTGGAGAGGAGAGAGATGTATTGGACAAAGTATAGTGGAGGAGTTAGGCGGAGACGGTCAGATAATACGGGGCTTCTGCCTTGTCCCACTCCGGTGGTTTAGCAATCCTTTTCGGAGGCTCTGAGAGATTTTCTGCCCTTCCCAGGTGAGGCCTGCAGTGGAGAAGAATTGCAGTCAGAAAGCGACTAGCTTTGAGCCGATAGAGTATCGTGTGTCGGAGGTGATTGGCACCATGTATCTGGTCAAGGTAATGTCTCCGGAGCGGAGCGTCACGGTCTTGGGAGAGTGTAGGGGGAGGAGGAACTGACGGAGACGGGGAGTGTTGTAGTGGTAGGACGGGCGCGATGGAGGCGTGGAGGTGCCTAGAGGGGGAAAGAGTGACGAAGACAGGGTGGTGAGTAGGGGGAGGAAGAAATCTCGGATTCGAGAAGGGCTATTCGGGGGGTGGATTGAGATCAAGTTGCGATGGGGTGTACGGACGGTGTGAACGAAGACGGGAAATGGTATCGGGGTGCGGGGTGACGTAGATTTGGAGGGGTGCATGGGGAGTGAGTGACGAACACGCCAACGTGTGTAGAGGAGGGAGGGCTTGATGAAAATGTGGAGCGGTACAGGGGAAAGAAGGGCTGACGTAGAGGGAGACGGGTACATGGGAGTGAGTGACGAACGTGTATCGTGTGTAATGAGGGGACGAGTTGACGGAGACCGGGAGCCGTATCCACGAACGAAGTGGTTGTCGCAGTGTGAGGGCGTCGGGGAGTTTGGAGGCAATGGAGACGGGGATGCGTGTAGGGGAGGGAGGTTGCGACGGACACGCTACGGAGAAATAGGATAGGAGGAGATAACGAAGGTGCCGAAATGTATACGGGAGGAAGGGGTTGACAAAGATGGAGCGAGGTGTCCCTGGCGGAATGGGTGACTGTGGGGACGAGGGAGGGTGGAGGATGTGGGGGAGGGTGGTGTGGATGGGCGACAGTACCTCCGTCTGTCACCGTCTTTCCTCCCCTTTCCCCTGAACAGGTCGATACTGGATTCACCCACAATTATCTCCACGTTGAAATCTACGACTCGCCTTGTGGTGGGCCGTTTCTGGTCGCGCAGGCGGAAAACAACATGAGGAACGATCACCTGGTTCCCCTCGTCTGGAGGGAGTGAGGACACCGCACTCGCACCGACCTCGCTCTGCTTCTAACCGCCACGAATCGCCCACCAGCGGCAAACCCCTCCACCACCGCCCCCTTCTCCCACATCCCGGCCACACCGCTCGACCGTGCTGTCGGCCTGTAACACCGGGGAATACCAGGACCCCCACTCCCGCCAGGTGGTTCAATATCAGCTCACTTGGATCTTCCTGTGCTCCGGCCGAAAGCCCACTCCCCGACCGACCCCCCATCGGAGGGCTGAGGGGTAGATTACACATCAGTGGCCCCTCCAAGCATCCACTCCCCTCTCCCTGATCACCCCCACCCAAAGGTCAATGGGGTCCCAGTGGTCCCGATACCTCGCCCCCACCCGCATTCTTTCAGCTCGCCGGAGCCCCGAGCGCGGTGGATGTTCGACTGCAGACATTTCGCATAAATAAAATTGCATTGATTCAATTGACTCTGTGTTTTGCCTCTTTCTGGGGCTGGTGATCATCCCACGGGGGAGGGCGGAGTTGCATGTGCGGAGGGGATTCGTGGGATGCCTGGGGAAGTGGGGAAGGGTTTAATGGTGACGGTTTTGGCGGAGGTCACCACCTGCCGGCCCAAGATCTGATCGGCTGATCATTTCTCTGCTTCGCCTCCTGGTCCGTCCCTTCTGAAGCCCCCTCCCTCCCTTTCTATGTCCCACCCCCCGCTCCCCTTACACAACAACGGAGAGTACAGGAGCAGGGGTCGGCCACCTGGTCAGTCAGGACAATCATAATCCTGGCAGATCTGGCCGTGGAGTCAGCCCCAGCTCCCTGTCCTGAGCCTAGAGGGCTCTGTGTAGTGATTTCCCTCTCACCGTATAGACTGATTGTTGTCGGAACGAGTCCCATTAGTACTGGCGCTCCCCACGTAATCTTGCCAGGTTAACACCGAGAAGAATGAGAGATGACCAGACGCTTAACAAGTCATAATTCGGAAAAAGGATGAAATCGGTTTTAACGGACTTTGACCGTGGGATTAATTTTGCTTCGAAACAAAAGTTAATTCCAGTGGTCGGCAGTTCTCTGGGGGCGGGGAGACACCTTTTCAATGGGAGAGGTCCCGAGGAGAATGGCCAGACTAGTTCAAGCTGAGAGGAAGGGGAGAGTAAACACACATTGCAGGTAATTCCAGGGAGCGGCAGTTTCTGTGGGGAGGGGGGACACCTTTTCAATGGAGAGGTCCGAGGGGGGGGGACGAGAGAGAGAGAGAGAGAGAGAGAGAGAGAGAGAGAGAGAGGAGAGAGAGAGAGAGAGAGAGAGAGAGAGAGAGAGGAAGTGGGAGTGAAGGGGGGAGAGACACAGGTCTGAGACGGGGCAAGATAAACGGTGGATACGAAGGGGTGAAAGAGATTGCCAGAAATAATGGAGTAGAGACAGGACTCGGGGAGAGGGGAGAAGCGGTGAGTGAGGACGAAGTGAGCGACTACGGCTAAGGGAGGAGAGAAGAGAGAAAAGTGCGAGAGAAAAAGAATGGAGGTATGGAGACAGTATGGAGGGAAGGAAGGATGGCGGAGAGGGCGATGTGGTGGAGTGGGTAGAGAGGGAGGGAGAGCGACGGGAGAGAGTGAGTGAGTCCGGGAGAGACAGCAAGAGGGAGGGAAGGACAGCGCGACAGAATGAAGGGCGGAGAATGACGAGAGAAAAGGGGCGAGAAAGATGGTAGAGCTGATGAAGGAGAGAGAGAGAGAGAGATCATGGTGTGAAGAACAAAATGAGTCTTGAGGTAGAGTTGAAAGAATGAGGGTAGTGAGGAGAGGCGACAGATGGAGAGAGGGAGGGGAGCAAAGGGAGATGGGGAACGAAAGATCTGGAAAGCGAGGGTGAGAAAGGACAAGAGAGCGCAGGACAGAGGGGGTGGAGTGGAGAGGAGAGATGTATTGGACAAAGTATAGTGGAGGAGTTAGGCGGAGACGGTCAGATAATACGGGGCTTCTGCCTTGTCCCACTCCGGTGGTTTAGCAATCCTTTTCGGAGGCTCTGAGAGATTTTCTGCCTTCCCAGGTGAGGCCTGCAGTGGAGAAGAATTGCAGTCAGAAGCGACTAGCTTTGAGCCGATAGAGTATCGTGTGTCGGAGGTGATTGGCACCATGTATCTGGTCAAGGTAATGTCTCCGGAGCGGAGCGTCACGGTCTTGGGAGAGTGTAGGGGGAGGAGGAACTGACGGAGACGGGGAGTGTTGTAGTGGTAGGACGGGCGCGATGAGGCGTGGAGGTGCCTAGAGGGGGAAAGAGTGACGAAGACAGGGTGGTGAGTAGGGGAGGAAGAAATCTCGGATTCGAGAAGGGCTATTCGGGGGGTGGGATTGAGATCAAGTTGCGATGGGGTGTACGGACGGGTGAACGAAGACGGGAAATGGTATCGGGGTGCGGGGTGACGTAGATTTGGAGGGGTGCATGGGAGTGAGTGACGAACACGCCAACGTGTGTAGAGGAGGGAGGGCTTGATGAAAATGTGGAGCGGTACAGGGGAAAGAAGGGCTGACGTAGAGGGAGACGGGTACATGGGAGTGAGTGACGAACGTGTATCGTGTGTAATGAGGGGACGAGTTGACGGAGACCGGGAGCCGTATCCCGAACGAAGTGGTTGTCGCAGTGTGAGGGCGTCGGGGAGTTTGGAGGCAATGGAGACGGGGATGCGTTGTAGGGGAGGGAGGTTGCGACGGACACGCTACGGAGAAATAGGATAGGAGGAGATAACGAAGGTGCCGAAATGTATACGGGAGGAAGGGGTTGACAAAGATGGAGCGAGGTGTCCTGGCGGAATGGGTTGACTGTGGGGACGAGGGAGGGTGGAGGATGTGGGGGAGGGTGGTGTGGATGGGCGACAGTACCTCCGTCTGTCACCGTCTTTCCTCCCCTTTCCCCTGAACAGGTCGATACTGGATTCACCCACAATTATCTCCACGTTGAAATCTACGACTCGCCTTGTGGTGGTCCGTTTCTGGTCGCGCAGGCGGAAAACAACATGAGGAACGATCACCTGGTTCCCCTCGTCTGGAGGGAGTGAGGACACCGCACTCGCACCGACCTCGCTCTGCTTCTAACCGCCACGAATCGCCCACCAGCGGCAACCCCTCCACCACCGCCCCCTTCTCCACATCCCGGCCACACCGCTCGACCGTGCTGTCGGCCTGTAACACCGGGGAATACCAGGACCCCCACTCCCGCCAGGTGGTTCAATATCAGCTCACTTGGATCTTCCTGTGCTCCGGCCGAAAGCCCACTCCCCGACCGACCCCCCATCGGAGGGCTGAGGGGTAGATTACACATCAGTGGCCCCTCCAAGCATCCACTCCCCTCTCCCTGATCACCCCCACCCAAAGGTCAATGGGGTCCCAGTGGTCCCGATACCTCGCCCCCACCCGCATTCTTTCAGCTCGCCGGAGCCCCGAGCGCGGTGGATGTTCGACTGCAGACATTTCGCATAAATAAAATTGCATTGATTCAATTGACTCTGTGTTTTGCCTCTTTCTGGGGCTGGTGATCATCCCACGGGGAGGGCGGGAGGTTGCATGTGCGGAGGGGATTCGTGGGATGCCTGGGGAAGTGGGGAAGGGTTTAATGGTGACGGTTTTGGCGGAGGTCACCACCTGCCGGCCCAAGATCTGATCGGCTGATCATTTCTCTGCTTCGCCTCCTGGTCCGTCCCTTCTGAAGCCCCCTCCTCCCTTTCTATGTCCCCACCCCCCGCTCCCCTTAACACAACAACGGAGAGTACAGGAGCAGGGGTCGGCCACCTGGTCAGTCAGGACAATCATATCCTGGCAGATCTGGCCGTGGAGTCAGCCCCAGCTCCCTGTCCTGAGCCTAGAGGGCTCTGTGTAGTGATTTCCCTCTCACCGGTATAGACTGATTGTTGTCGGAACGAGTCCCATTAGTACTGGCGCTCCCCACGTAATCTTGCCAGGTTAACACCGAGAAGAATGAGAGATGACCAGACGCTTAACAAGTCATAATTCGGAAAAAGGATGAAATCGGTTTTAACGGACTTTGACCCGTGGGATTAATTTTGCTTCGAAACAAAAGTTAATTCCAGTGGTCGGCAGTTCTCTGGGGGCGGGGAGACACCTTTTCAATGGGAGAGGTCCGAGGAGAATGGCCAGACTAGTTCAAGCTGAGAGGAAGGGGAGAGTAAACACACATTGCAGGTAATTCCAGGGAGCGGCAGTTCTGTGGGGAGGGGGGACACCTTTTCAATGGGAGAGGTCCGAGGGGGGGGGGACGAGAGAGAGAGAGAGAGAGAGAGAGAGAGAGAGAGAGAGAGAGAGAGAGAGAGAGAGAGAGAGGAAGTGGGAGTGAAGGGGGAGAGACACAGGTCTGAGACGGGGCAAGATAAACGGTGGATACGAAGGGTGGAAAGAGATTGCCAGAAATAATGGAGTAGAGACAGGACTCGGGGAGAGGGGAGAAGCGGTGAGTGAGGAACGAAGTGAGCGACTACGGCTAAGGGAGGAGAGAAGAGAAAAGTGCGAGAGAAAAAGAATGGAGGTATGGAGACAGTATGGAGGGAAGGAAGGATGGCGGAGAGGGCGATGTGGTGGAGAGGGTAGAGAGGGAGGGAGAGCGACGGGAGAGAGTGAGTGAGTCCGGGAGAGACAGCAAGAGGGAGGGAAGGACAGCGCGACAGAATGAAGGGCGGAGAATGACGAGAGAAAAGGGGCGAGAAAGATGGTAGAGCTGATGAAGGAGAGAGAGATCATGGTGTGAAGAACAAAATGAGTCTTGTAGAGTTGAAAGAGTGAGGGTAGAGAGGAGAGGCGTCAGATGGGAGAGGAGGGGAGAAAAGGGAGATGGGGAACGAAAGATCTGGAAAGCGAGGGTGAGAAAGGACAAGAGAGCGCAGGACAGAGGGGGGTGGAGTGGAGAGGAGAGATGTATTGGACAAAGTATAGTGGAGGAGTTAGGCGGAGACGGTCAGATAATACGGGGCTTCTGCCTTGTCCCACTCCGGTGGTTTAGCAATCCTTTTCGGAGGCTCTGAGAGATTTTCTGCCCTTCCAGGTGAGGCCTGCAGTGGAGAAGAATTGCAGTCAGAAAGTGACTAGCTTTGAGCCGATAGAATTTCGTGTGTCGGAGGTGATTGGCACCATGTATCTGGTCAAGGTAATGTCTCCGGAGCGGAGCGTCACACTCTTGGGAGAGTGTAGGGGGAGGAGGAACTGACGGAGACGGGGAGTGTTGTAGTGGTAGGACGCGCGCGATGGAGGCGTGGAGGTGCGTAGAGGGGGAAAGAGTGACGAAGACAGGGTGGTGAGTAGGGGGAGGAAGAATCTCGGATTCGAGAAGGGCTATCGGTGGGGGGGGAGAATTGAGACCAAGTTGCGATGGGGTGTACGGGGAGGGGTGAACGAAGACGGGAAATGGTATCGGGGTGCGGGGTGACGTAGATTTGGAGGGGTGCATGGGAGTGAGTGACGAACACGCCAACGTGTGTAGAGGAGGGAGGGCTTGATGAAAATGTGGAGCGGTACAGGGGGAAAGAAGGGCTGACGTAGAGGGAGACGGGTACATGGGAGTGAGTGACGAACGTGTATCGTGTGTAATGAGGGGACGAGTTGACGAAGACCGGGAGCCGTATCCCGAACGAAGTGGTTGTCGCAGTGTGAGGGGCGTCGGGGAGTTTGGAGGCAATGGAGACGGGGATGCGTGTAGGGGAGGGAGGTTGCGACGGACAGGCTACGGAGAAATAGGATAGGAGGAGATAACGAAGGTGCCGAAATGTTTACGGGAGGGAAGGGTTGACAAAGATGGAGCGAGGTGTCCTGGCGGAATGGGTGACTGTGGGGACGAGGGAGGGTGGAGGACGTGGGGGAGGGTGGTGTGGATGGGCGACAGTAGCTCCGTCTGTCACCGTCTTTCCTCCCCCTTTCCCCTGAACAGGTCGATACTGGATTCACCCACAATTATCTCCACGTTGAAATCTACGACTCGCCTTGTGGTGGTCCGTTTCTTGTCGCGCAGGCGGAAAACAACATGAGGAACGATCACCTGGGTTCCCCTCGTCTGGAGGGAGTGAGGGACACCGCACTCGCACCGACCTCGCTCTGCTTCTAACCGCCACGGATCGCCCACCAGCGGCAACCCCTCCACCACCGCCCCCTTCTCCCACATCCCGGCCACACCGCTCGACCGTGCTGTCGGCCGGTAACACCGGGGAATACCAGGACCCCCACTCCCGCCAGGTGGTTCAATATCAGCTCACTTGGATCTTCCTGTGCTCCGGCCGAAAGCCCACTCCCCGACCCACCCCCCCCCATCGGAGGGCTGATGGGTAGATTACACATCAGTGGCCCCTCCGAACATCCACTCCCCTCTCCCTGATCACCCTCACCCAAAGGTCAATGGGGTCCCAGTGGTCGCGATACCTCGCCCCCACCCGCATTCTTTCAGCTCGCCGGAGCCCCGAGCGCGGTGGATGTTCGACTGCAGACATTTCGCATAAATAAAATTGCATTGATTCAATTGACTCTGTGTTTTGCCTCTTTCTGGGGCTGGTGATCATCCCACGGGGAGGGCGGAGTTGCATGTGCGGAGGGGATTCGTGGGATGCCTGGGGAAGTGGGGAAGGGTTTAATGGTGACGGTTTTGGCGGAGGTCTCCACTGCCGGCCCAAGATCTGATCGGCTGATCATTTCTCTGCTTCGCCTCCTGGTCCGTCCCTTCTGAAGCCCCCTCCCTCCCTTTCTATGTCCCACCCCCCGCTCCCCTTACACAACAACGGAGAGTACAGGAGCAGGGGTCGGCCACCTGGTCAGTCAGGACAATCATATCCTGGCAGATCTGGCC
>NW_026779665.1:0-17500 GCF_030144855.1 Hypanus sabinus
ATGGGACGGTTGTGGAGGGAGATTTACTCTGTGTCTGACCCCGGGAGTGTGTGATGGGACGGAGTGGAGGGATATTCACTCAGTGTCTGACCCCGGGAGTGTGTGATGGGACGGAGTGGAGGGAGATTCACTCTGTGTCTGACCCCGGGAGTGTGTGATGCGACGGTGTGGAGGGAGATTCACTCTGTGTGTGACCCCGGGAGTGTGTGATGGGACGGTGTGGAGGGAGATGCACTCTGTGTCTGACCCCGAGAGTGTGTGATGGGACGGTCGTGAGGGAAATTCACTCTGTGTCTGACACCGGGAGTGTGGGATGGGACAGTGTGGAGGGAGATTCACTCTGTGTCTGACCCCGGGAGTGTGTGATGGGACGGTGAGGAGGTAGATTCACTCTGTGTCTGACCCCGGGTGTGTGTGATGGGACAGTGAGGAGGGAGATTCACTCTGTGTCTGACCCCAGGAGTGTGTGAGGGGACAGTGCGGAGGGAGATTCACTCGGTGTCTGACCCCGGGAGTGTGTGATGGGACGGTGAGGAGGGAGATTCACTCTGTGTCTGACCCCGGGAGTGTGTGATGGGACGGTGAGGAGGGAGATTCACTCTGTGTCTGACCCCGGGAGTGTGTGATGGGACGGTGTGGAGGGAGATTCACTCTCTGTCTGACCCCGGGAGTGTGTGATGGGACGGTGAGGAGGGAGATTCACTCTGTGTCTGACCCCGGGAGTGTGTGATGGGACGGTGAGGAGGGAGATTCACTCTGTGTCTGACCCCGGGAGTGTGTGATGGGACGGTGTGGAGGGAGATTCACTCTCTGTCTGACCCCGGGAATGTGTGATGGGACGGTGAGGAGGGAGATTCACTCTGTGTCTGACCCCGGGAGTGTGGGATGGGACGGTGTGGAGGGAGATTCACTCTGTGTCTGACCCCGGGAGTGTGTGATGGGACGGAGTGGAGGGAGATTCACTCTGTGTCTGACCCCGGGAGTGTGTGATGGGACGGTGTGGAGGGAGATTCACTCTGTGTCTGACCCCGGGAGTGTGTGATGGGATGGTGTGGAGGGAGATTCACTCTGTGTCTGACCCCGGGAGTGTGCGATGGGACAGTGTGGAGGGAGATTCACTCTGTGTCTGACCCCGGGAGTGTGTGATGGGACGGTGTGGAGGGAGATTCCCTCTCTGTCTGACCCCGGGAGTGTGTGATGGGACGGTGAGGAGGGAGATTCACTCTGTGTCTGACCCTGGGAGTGTGGGATGGGACAGTGTGGAGGGAGATTCACTCTGTGTCTGACCCCGGGAGTGTGTGATGGGACGGTGAGGAGGTAGATTCACTCTGTGTCTGACCCCGGGAGTGTGTGTTGGGACAGTGTGGAGGTCGATTCACTCTGTGTCTGACCCCAGGAGTGTGTGAGGGGACAGTGTGGAGGGAGATTCACTCTGTGTCTGACCCCGGGAGTGTGTGTTGAGACGGTGAGGAGGGAGATTCACTCGGTGTCTGACCCCGGGAGTGTGTGATGGGACGGTGAGGAGGGAGATTCACTCTGTGTCTGACCCCGGGAGTGTGTGATGGGACGGTGAGGAGGGAGATTCACTCTGTGTCTGACCCCGGGAGTGTGTGATGGGACGGTGTGGAGGGAGATTCACTCTCTGTCTGACCCCGGGAGTGTGTGATGGGACTGTGAGGAGGGAGACTCACTCTGTGTCTGACCCCGGGAGTGTGTGATGGGACGGTGAGGAGGGAGATTCACTCTGTGTCTGACCCCGGGAGTGTGTGATGGGACGGTGTGGAGGGAGATTCACTCTCTGTCTGACCCCGGGAGTGTGTGATGGGACGGTGAGGAGGGAGATTCACTCTGTGTCTGACCCCGGGAGTGTGGGATGGGACGGTGTGGAGGGAGATTCACTCTGTGTCTGACCCCGGGAGTGTGTGATGGGACGGAGTGGAGGGAGATTCACTCTGTGTCTGACCCCGGGAGTGTGTGATGGGACGGTGTGGAGGGAGATTCACTCTGTGTCTGACCCCGGGAGTGTGTGATGGGATGGTGTGGAGTGAGATTCACTCTGTGTCTGACCCCGGGAGTGTGTGATGGGATGGTGTGGAGTGAGATTCACTCTGTGTCTGACCCCGGGAGTGTGTGATGGGAGGGTGTGGAGGGAGATTCACTCTGTGTCTGATCCCGGGAGTGTGTGATGGGACGGTGTGGAGGGAGATTCACTCTGTGTCTGACCCCAGGAGTGTGTGATGGGACGGTGTGGAGGGAGATTCACTCTGTGTCTGTCCCCGGGAGTGTGAGATGGGACGGTGTGGGGGGAGATTCACTCTGTGTCTGACCCCGGGAGTGTGTGATGGGACGGTGTGGAGGGAGATTCACTCTGTGTCTGACCCCGGGAGAGTGTGATGGGACAGTGAGGAGGGAGATTCACTCTGTGTCTGACCCCGGGAGTGTGTGATGGGACAGTGCGGAGGGAGATTCACTCTGTGTCTGACCCCGGGAGTGTGTGATGGGACGGTGAGGAGGGAGATTCACTCTGTGTCTGACCCCGGGAGTGTGTGATGGGACGGTGTGGAGGGAGATTCACTCTGTGTCTGACCCCGGGAGTGTGTGATGGGACGGTGTGGAGGGAGATTCACTCTGTGTCTGACCCCGGGAGTGTGTGATGGGACGGTGTGGAGGGAGATTCACTCTGTGTCTGTCTCCGGGAGAGTGAGATGGGACGGTGTGGAGGGAGATTCCCTCTGTGTCTGACCCCGGGAGTGTGTGATGGGACAGTGAGGAGGGAGATTCACTCTGTGTCTGACCCCGGGAGTGTGGGATGGGATGGTGCGGAGGGAGATCACTCTGTGTCCGACCCCGGGAGTGTGGGATGGGACGGTGTGGAGGGAGATTCACTCTGTATCTGACACCGGGAGTGTGTGATGAGACGGTGTGGAGGGAGATTCACTCTGTGTCTGACCCCGGAAGTGTGGGATGGGACGGTGTGGAGGGAGATTCACTCTGTGTCTGACCCCGGGAGTGTGGGATGGGAAGGTGCGGAGGGAGATTCACTCTGTGTCTGACCCCGGGAGTGTGGGATGGGACCGTGTGGAGGGAGATTCACTTTGTGTCTGACCCCGGGAGTGTATGATGGGACGGTGTGGAGGGAGATTCACTCTGTGTCTGACCCCGGGAGAGTGTGATGGGACAGTGAGGAGGGAGATTCACTCTGTGTCTGACCCCGGGAGTGTGTGATGGGACAGTGCGGAGGGAGATTCACTCTGTGTCTGACCCCCGGAGTGTGTGATGGGACGGTGTGGAGGGAGATTCACTCTGTGTCTGACCCCGGGAAAGTGTGATGGGACGGTGGGGAGTGAGATTCACTCTGTGTCTGACCCCGAGAGTGTGTGATGGGGCGGTGAGGAGGGAGATTCACTCTGTGTCTGACCCCGGGAGTGTGTGATGAGACGGTGAGGAGGGAGATTCACTCTGTGTCTGACCCCGGGAGTGTGTGATGGGACGGTGAGGAGGGAGATTCACTCTGTGTCTGACCCCGGGAGTGTGGGATGGGACGGTGTGGAGGGAGATTCACTCTGTGTCTGACCCTGGGAGTGTGTGATGGGACGGTGTGGAGGGAGACTCACTCTGTGTCTGACCCCGGGAGTGTGTGATGGGACGGTGTGGAGGGAGATTCACTCTGTGTCTGACCCCGGGAGTGTGTGATGGGACGGAGTGGAGGGTGATTCACTCTGTGTCTGACCCCGGGAGTGTGTGATGGGACGGTGTGGAGGGAGATTCACTCTGTGTCTGACCCCGGGAGTGTGTGATGGGATGGTGTGGAGTGAGATTCACTCTGTGTCTGACCCCGGGAGTGTGTGATGGGATGGTGTGGAGTGAGATTCACTCTGTGTCTGACCCCGGGAGTGTGTGATGGGAGGGTGTGGAGGGAGATTCACTCTGTGTCTGACCCCGGGAGTGTGTGATGGGACGGTGTGGAGGGAGATTCACTCTGTGTCTGACCCCGGGAGTGTGTGATGGGACGGTGTGGAGGGTGATTCACTCTGTGTCTGTCCCCGGGAGTGTGAGATGGGACGGTGTGGAGGGAAATTCACTCTGTGTCTGACCCCGGGAGTGTGTGATGGGACGGTGTGGAGGGAGATTCACTCTGTGTCTGACCCCGGGAGTGTGTGATGGGACAGTGCGGAGGGAGATTAACTCTGTGTCTGACCCCGGGTGTGTGTGATGGGACGGTGTGGAGGGAGATTCACTCTGTGTCTGACCCCGGGAAAGTGTGATGGGGCAGTGGGGAGTGAGATTCACTCTGTGTCTGACCCCGAGAGTGTGTGATGGGACGGTGTGGAGGGAGATTCACTCTGTGTCTGACCCCGGGAGTGTGGGATGGGACGGTGCGGAGGGAGATTCACTCTGTTTATGACCCCGGGAGTGTGCGATGGGACAGTGTGGAGGGAGATTCACTCTGTGTCTGACCCCGGGAGTGTGTGATGGGACGGTGTGGAGGGAGATTCACTCTCTGTCTGACCCCGGGAGTGTGTGATAGGACGGTGAGGAGGGAGATTCACTCTGAGTCTGACCCCGGGAGTGTGTGATGGGACGGTGTGGAGGGAGATTCACTCTGTGTCTGACCCCGGGAGTGTGTGATGGGACGGTGTGGAGGGAGACTCACTCTGTGTCTGACCCCGGGAGTGTGTGATGGGACGGAGTGGAGGGAGATTCACTCTGTGTCTGACCCCGGGAGTGTGTGATGGGACGGAGTGGAGGGTGATTCACTCTGTGTCTGACCCCGGGAGTGTGTGATGGGACGGTGTGGAGGGAGATTCACTGTTTGTCTGACCCCGGGAGTGTGTGATGGGATGGTGTGGAGTGAGATTCACTCTGTGTCTGACCCCGGGAGTGTGTGATGGGATGGTGTGGAGTGAGATTCACTCTGTGTCTGAACCCCGGGAGTGTGTGATGGGAGGGTGTGGAGGGAGATTCACTCTGTGTCTGACCCCGGGAGTTTGTGATGGGACGGTGTGGAGGGAGATACACTCTGTGTCTGACCCCGGGAGTGTGTGATGGGACGGTGTGGAGGGAGATTCACTCTGTGTCTGTCCCCGGGAGTGTGAGATGGGACGGTGTGGAGGGAGATTCCCTCTGTGTCTGACCCTGGGAGTGTGGGATGGGACAGTGTGCAGGGAGATTCACTCTTTGTCTGACCCCGGGAGTGTGTGATGGGACGGTGTGGAGGGAGATTCACTCTGTGTCTAACCCCGGGAGTGTGTGATGGGACGGTGTGGAGGGAGATTCACTCTGTGTCTGTCTCCGGGAGTGTGAGATGGGACGGTCTGGAGGGAGATTCCCTCTGTGTCTGACCCCGGGAGTGTGTGATGGGACAGTGAGGAGGGAGATTCACTCTGTGTCTGACCCCGGGAGTGTGTGATGGGACAGTGAGGAGGGAGATTCACTCTGTGTCTGACCCCGGGAGTGTGGGATGGGATGGTGCGGAGGGAGATCACTCTGTGTCCGACCCCGGGAGTGTGGGATGGGACGGTGTGGAGGGAGATTCACTCTGTGTCTGACCCCGGAAGTGTGGGATGGGACGGTGTGGAGGGAGATTCACTCTGTGTCTGACCCCGGGAGTGTGGGATGGGAAGGTGCGGAGGGAGATTCACTCTGTGTCTGACCCCGGGAGTGTGGGATGGGACCGTGTGGAGGGAGATTCACTTTGTGTCTGACCCCGGGAGTGTGTGATGGGACGGTGTGGAGGGATATTCACTCTGTGTCTGACCCCGGGAGTGTGTGATGGGACGGTGTGGAGGGAGATTCACCCTGTGTCTGACCCCGGGAGTGTGTGATGGGACAGTGTGGAGGGAGGTTCACTCACTGTCTGTCCCCGGGAGTGTGTGATGGGACGGTGAGGAGGGAGATTCACTCTGTGTCTGACCCCGGGAGTGTGTGATGGGACGGTGTGGGGGGAGATTCACTCTGTGTCTGACCCCGGGAGTGGGTGATGGGATGGTGCGGAGGGAGATTCACTCTGTGTCTGACCCCGGGAGTGTGTGATGGGACGGTGTGGAGGAAGATTCACTCTGTGTCTGACCCCGGGAGTGTGTGATGGGACGGTGTGGACGGTTATTCACTCTGTGTCTGACTCCGGGAGTGTGTGATGGGACGGTGAGGAGGGAGATTCACTGTGTGTCTGAGCCCGGGAGTGTGTGAAGGGACGGTGTGGAGGGAGATTCACTCTGTGTCTGACCCCGGGAGAGTGTAATGGGACGGTGTGGAGGGAGATTCACTCTGTGTCTGACCCCGGGAGTGTGTGATGGGACGGTGTGGAGGGAGATTCACTCTGTGTCTGATCCCTGGAGTGTGTGATGGGACGGTGTGGAGGGAGATTCACTCTGTGTCTGACCCCGGAAGTGTGTGATGGGACGGTGCGGAGGGAGATTCACACTGTGTCTGACCCCGGGAGTGTTTGATGGGATGGTGAAGATGGAGATTCACTCTGTGTCTGATCCCGGGAGTGTGTGATGGGACGGAGAGGAGGGAGATTCACTCTGTTTCTGACCCCGGGAGAGTGTGATGGGACGGTGTGGAGGGAGATTCACTCTGTGTCTGACCCCGGGAGTGTGTGATGGGCATTGCGGAGGGAGCTTCACTCTCTGTCTGACCCCGGGAGTGTGTGATGGGACGGTGTGGAGAGAGATTCACTCTGTGTCTGACCCCGGGAGTGTGTGATGGGCATTGCGGAGGGAGCTTCACTCTCTGTCTGACCCCGGGAGTGTGTGATGGGACGGTGTGGAGGGAGATTCCCTCTGTGTCTGACCCCGGGAGTGTGTGATGGGACAGTGAGGAGGGAGATTCACTCTGTGTCTGACCCCGGGAGTGTGGGATGGGATGGTGCGGAGGGAGATCACTCTGTGTCCGACCCCGGGAGTGTGGGATGGGACGGTGTGGAGGGAGATTCACTCTGTATCTGACACCGGGAGTGTGTGATGAGACGGTGTGGAGGGAGATTCACTCTGTGTCTGACCCCGGAAGTGTGGGATGGGACGGTGTGGAGGGAGATTCACTCTGTGTCTGACCCCGGGAGTGTGGGATGGGAAGGTGCGGAGGGAGATTCACTCTGTGTCTGACCCCGGGAGTGTGGGATGGGACCGTGTGGAGGGAGATTCACTTTGTGTCTGACCCCGGGAGTGTATGATGGGACGGTGTGGAGGGAGATTCACTCTGTGTCTGACCCCGGGAGAGTGTGATGGGACAGTGAGGAGGGAGATTCACTCTGTGTCTGACCCCGGGAGTGTGTGATGGGACAGTGCGGAGGGAGATTCACTCTGTGTCTGACCCCCGGAGTGTGTGATGGGACGGTGTGGAGGGAGATTCACTCTGTGTCTGACCCCGGGAAAGTGTGATGGGACGGTGGGGAGTGAGATTCACTCTGTGTCTGACCCCGAGAGTGTGTGATGGGGCGGTGAGGAGGGAGATTCACTCTGTGTCTGACCCCGGGAGTGTGTGATGAGACGGTGAGGAGGGAGATTCACTCTGTGTCTGACCCCGGGAGTGTGTGATGGGACGGTGAGGAGGGAGATTCACTCTGTGTCTGACCCCGGGAGTGTGGGATGGGACGGTGTGGAGGGAGATTCACTCTGTGTCTGACCCTGGGAGTGTGTGATGGGACGGTGTGGAGGGAGACTCACTCTGTGTCTGACCCCGGGAGTGTGTGATGGGACGGTGTGGAGGGAGATTCACTCTGTGTCTGACCCCGGGAGTGTGTGATGGGACGGAGTGGAGGGTGATTCACTCTGTGTCTGACCCCGGGAGTGTGTGATGGGACGGTGTGGAGGGAGATTCACTCTGTGTCTGACCCCGGGAGTGTGTGATGGGATGGTGTGGAGTGAGATTCACTCTGTGTCTGACCCCGGGAGTGTGTGATGGGATGGTGTGGAGTGAGATTCACTCTGTGTCTGACCCCGGGAGTGTGTGATGGGAGGGTGTGGAGGGAGATTCACTCTGTGTCTGACCCCGGGAGTGTGTGATGGGACGGTGAGGAGGGAGATTCACTCTGTGTCTGACCCCGGGAGTGTGGGATGGGACGGTGTGGAGGAAGATTCACTCTGTGTCTGACCCCGGGAGTGTGTGATGGGACGGTGTGGACGGTTATTCACTCTGTGTCTGACTCCGGGAGTGTGTGATGGGACGGTGAGGAGGGAGATTCACTGTGTGTCTGAGCCCGGGAGTGTGTGAAGGGACGGTGTGGAGGGAGATTCACTCTGTGTCTGACCCCGGGAGAGTGTAATGGGACGGTGTGGAGGGAGATTCACTCTGTGTCTGACCCCGGGAGTGTGTGATGGGACGGTGTGGAGGGAGATTCACTCTGTGTCTGATCCCTGGAGTGTGTGATGGGACGGTGTGGAGGGAGATTCACTCTGTGTCTGACCCCGGAAGTGTGTGATGGGACGGTGCGGAGGGAGATTCACACTGTGTCTGACCCCGGGAGTGTTTGATGGGATGGTGAAGATGGAGATTCACTCTGTGTCTGATCCCGGGAGTGTGTGATGGGACGGAGAGGAGGGAGATTCACTCTGTTTCTGACCCCGGGAGAGTGTGATGGGACGGTGTGGAGGGAGATTCACTCTGTGTCTGACCCCGGGAGTGTGTGATGGGCATTGCGGAGGGAGCTTCACTCTCTGTCTGACCCCGGGAGTGTGTGATGGGACGGTGTGGAGAGAGATTCACTCTGTGTCTGACCCCGGGAGTGTGTGATGGGCATTGCGGAGGGAGCTTCACTCTCTGTCTGACCCCGGGAGTGTGTGATGGGACGGTGTGGAGGGAGATTCCCTCTGTGTCTGACCCCGGGAGTGTGTGATGGGACAGTGAGGAGGGAGATTCACTCTGTGTCTGACCCCGGGAGTGTGGGATGGGATGGTGCGGAGGGAGATCACTCTGTGTCCGACCCCGGGAGTGTGGGATGGGACGGTGTGGAGGGAGATTCACTCTGTATCTGACACCGGGAGTGTGTGATGAGACGGTGTGGAGGGAGATTCACTCTGTGTCTGACCCCGGAAGTGTGGGATGGGACGGTGTGGAGGGAGATTCACTCTGTGTCTGACCCCGGGAGTGTGGGATGGGAAGGTGCGGAGGGAGATTCACTCTGTGTCTGACCCCGGGAGTGTGGGATGGGACCGTGTGGAGGGAGATTCACTTTGTGTCTGACCCCGGGAGTGTATGATGGGACGGTGTGGAGGGAGATTCACTCTGTGTCTGACCCCGGGAGAGTGTGATGGGACAGTGAGGAGGGAGATTCACTCTGTGTCTGACCCCGGGAGTGTGTGATGGGACAGTGCGGAGGGAGATTCACTCTGTGTCTGACCCCCGGAGTGTGTGATGGGACGGTGTGGAGGGAGATTCACTCTGTGTCTGACCCCGGGAAAGTGTGATGGGACGGTGGGGAGTGAGATTCACTCTGTGTCTGACCCCGAGAGTGTGTGATGGGGCGGTGAGGAGGGAGATTCACTCTGTGTCTGACCCCGGGAGTGTGTGATGAGACGGTGAGGAGGGAGATTCACTCTGTGTCTGACCCCGGGAGTGTGTGATGGGACGGTGAGGAGGGAGATTCACTCTGTGTCTGACCCCGGGAGTGTGGGATGGGACGGTGTGGAGGGAGATTCACTCTGTGTCTGACCCTGGGAGTGTGTGATGGGACGGTGTGGAGGGAGACTCACTCTGTGTCTGACCCCGGGAGTGTGTGATGGGACGGTGTGGAGGGAGATTCACTCTGTGTCTGACCCCGGGAGTGTGTGATGGGACGGAGTGGAGGGTGATTCACTCTGTGTCTGACCCCGGGAGTGTGTGATGGGACGGTGTGGAGGGAGATTCACTCTGTGTCTGACCCCGGGAGTGTGTGATGGGATGGTGTGGAGTGAGATTCACTCTGTGTCTGACCCCGGGAGTGTGTGATGGGATGGTGTGGAGTGAGATTCACTCTGTGTCTGACCCCGGGAGTGTGTGATGGGAGGGTGTGGAGGGAGATTCACTCTGTGTCTGACCCCGGGAGTGTGTGATGGGACGGTGTGGAGGGAGATTCACTCTGTGTCTGACCCCGGGAGTGTGTGATGGGACGGTGTGGAGGGTGATTCACTCTGTGTCTGTCCCCGGGAGTGTGGGATGGGATGGTGCGGAGGGAGATCACTCTGTGTCCGACCCCGGGAGTGTGGGATGGGACGGTGTGGAGGGAGATTCACTCTGTATCTGACACCGGGAGTGTGTGATGAGACGGTGTGGAGGGAGATTCACTCTGTGTCTGACCCCGGAAGTGTGGGATGGGACGGTGTGGAGGGAGATTCACTCTGTGTCTGACCCCGGGAGTGTGGGATGGGAAGGTGCGGAGGGAGATTCACTCTGTGTCTGACCCCGGGAGTGTGGGATGGGACCGTGTGGAGGGAGATTCACTTTGTGTCTGACCCCGGGAGTGTATGATGGGACGGTGTGGAGGGAGATTCACTCTGTGTCTGACCCCGGGAGAGTGTGATGGGACAGTGAGGAGGGAGATTCACTCTGTGTCTGACCCCGGGAGTGTGTGATGGGACAGTGCGGAGGGAGATTCACTCTGTGTCTGACCCCCGGAGTGTGTGATGGGACGGTGTGGAGGGAGATTCACTCTGTGTCTGACCCCGGGAAAGTGTGATGGGACGGTGGGGAGTGAGATTCACTCTGTGTCTGACCCCGAGAGTGTGTGATGGGGCGGTGAGGAGGGAGATTCACTCTGTGTCTGACCCCGGGAGTGTGTGATGAGACGGTGAGGAGGGAGATTCACTCTGTGTCTGACCCCGGGAGTGTGTGATGGGACGGTGAGGAGGGAGATTCACTCTGTGTCTGACCCCGGGAGTGTGGGATGGGACGGTGTGGAGGGAGATTCACTCTGTATCTGACACCGGGAGTGTGTGATGAGACGGTGTGGAGGGAGATTCACTCTGTGTCTGACCCCGGAAGTGTGGGATGGGACGGTGTGGAGGGAGATTCACTCTGTGTCTGACCCCGGGAGTGTGGGATGGGAAGGTGCGGAGGGAGATTCACTCTGTGTCTGACCCCGGGAGTGTGGGATGGGACCGTGTGGAGGGAGATTCACTCTGTGTCTGACCCCGGAGTGTGTGATGGGACGGTGAGGAGGGAGATTCACTCTGTGTCTGACCCCGGGAGTGTGTGATGGGACGGTGTGGAGGGAGATTCACTCTGTGTCTGACCCCGGGAGTGTATGATGGGACGGTGTGGAGGGAGATTCACTCTGTGTCTGACCCCGGGAGAGTGTGATGGGACAGTGAGGAGGGAGATTCACTCTGTGTCTGACCCCGGGAGTGTGTGATGGGACAGTGCGGAGGGAGATTCACTCTGTGTCTGACCCCCGGAGTGTGTGATGGGACGGTGTGGAGGGAGATTCACTCTGTGTCTGACCCCGGGAAAGTGTGATGGGACGGTGGGGAGTGAGATTCACTCTGTGTCTGACCCCGAGAGTGTGTGATGGGGCGGTGAGGAGGGAGATTCACTCTGTGTCTGACCCCGGGAGTGTGTGATGAGACGGTGAGGAGGGAGATTCACTCTGTGTCTGACCCCGGGAGTGTGTGATGGGACGGTGAGGAGGGAGATTCACTCTGTGTCTGACCCCGGGAGTGTGGGATGGGACGGTGTGGAGGGAGATTCACTCTGTGTCTGACCCTGGGAGTGTGTGATGGGACGGTGTGGAGGGAGACTCACTCTGTGTCTGACCCCGGGAGTGTGTGATGGGACGGTGTGGAGGGAGATTCACTCTGTGTCTGACCCCGGGAGTGTGTGATGGGACGGAGTGGAGGGTGATTCACTCTGTGTCTGACCCCGGGAGTGTGTGATGGGACGGTGTGGAGGGAGATTCACTCTGTGTCTGACCCCGGGAGTGTGTGATGGGATGGTGTGGAGTGAGATTCACTCTGTGTCTGACCCCGGGAGTGTGTGATGGGATGGTGTGGAGTGAGATTCACTCTGTGTCTGACCCCGGGAGTGTGTGATGGGAGGGTGTGGAGGGAGATTCACTCTGTGTCTGACCCCGGGAGTGTGTGATGGGACGGTGTGGAGGGAGATTCACTCTGTGTCTGACCCCGGGAGTGTGTGATGGGACGGTGTGGAGGGTGATTCACTCTGTGTCTGTCCCCGGGAGTGTGAGATGGGACGGTGTGGAGGGAAATTCACTCTGTGTCTGACCCCGGGAGTGTGTGATGGGACGGTGTGGAGGGAGATTCACTCTGTGTCTGACCCCGGGAGTGTGTGATGGGACAGTGCGGAGGGAGATTAACTCTGTGTCTGACCCCGGGTGTGTGTGATGGGACGGTGTGGAGGGAGATTCACTCTGTGTCTGACCCCGGGAAAGTGTGATGGGGCAGTGGGGTGTGAGATTCACTCTGTGTCTGACCCCGGGAGTGTGGGATGGGACGGTGCGGAGGAAGATTCACTCTGTTTATGACCCCGGGAGTGTGCGATGGGACAGTGTGGAGGGAGATTCACTCTGTGTCTGACCCCGGGAGTGTGTGATGGGACGGTGTGGAGGGAGATTCACTCTCTGTCTGACCCCGGGAGTGTGTGATAGGACGGTGAGGAGGGAGATTCACTCTGAGTCTGACCCCGGGAGTGTGTGATGGGACGGTGTGGAGGGAGATTCACTCTGTGTCTGACCCCGGGAGTGTGTGATGGGACGGTGTGGAGGGAGACTCACTCTGTGTCTGACCCCGGGAGTGTGTGATGGGACGGAGTGGAGGGAGATTCACTCTGTGTCTGACCCCGGGAGTGTGTGATGGGACGGAGTGGAGGGAGATTCACTCTGTGTCTGACCCCGGGAGTGTGTGATGGGACGGTGTGGAGGGAGATTCACTGTTTGTCTGACCCCGGGAGTGTGTGATGGGATGGTGTGGAGTGAGATTCACTCTGTGTCTGACCCCGGGAGTGTGTGATGGGATGGTGTGGAGTGAGATTCACTCTGTGTCTGACCCCGGGAGTGTGTGATGGGAGGGTGTGGAGGGAGATTCACTCTGTGTCTGACCCCGGGAGTTTGTGATGGGACGGTGTGGAGGGAGATACACTCTGTGTCTGACCCCGGGAGTGTGTGATGGGACGGTGTGGAGGGAGATTCACTCTGTGTCTGTCCCCGGGAGTGTGAGATGGGACGGTGTGGAGGGAGATTCCCTCTGTGTCTGACCCTGGGAGTGTGGGATGGGACAGTGTGCAGGGAGATTCACTCTTTGTCTGACCCCGGGAGTGTGTGATGGGACGGTGTGGAGGGAGATTCACTCTGTGTCTGACCCCGGGAGTGTGTGATGGGACGGTGTGGAGGGAGATTCACTCTGTGTCTGTCTCCGGGAGTGTGAGATGGGACGGTGTGGAGGGAGATTCCCTCTGTGTCTGACCCCGGGAGTGTGTGATGGGACAGTGAGGAGGGAGATTCACTCTGTGTCTGACCCCGGGAGTGTGTGATGGGACAGTGAGGAGGGAGATTCACTCTGTGTCTGACCCCGGGAGTGTGGGATGGGATGGTGCGGAGGGAGATCACTCTGTGTCCGACCCCGGGAGTGTGGGATGGGACGGTGTGGAGGGAGATTCACTCTGTGTCTGACCCCGGAAGTGTGGGATGGGACGGTGTGGAGGGAGATTCACTCTGTGTCTGACCCCGGGAGTGTGGGATGGGAAGGTGCGGAGGGAGATTCACTCTGTGTCTGACCCCGGGAGTGTGGGATGGGACCGTGTGGAGGGAGATTCACTTTGTGTCTGACCCCGGGAGTGTGTGATGGGACGGTGTGGAGGGATATTCACTCTGTGTCTGACCCCGGGAGTGTGTGATGGGACGGTGTGGAGGGAGATTCACCCTGTGTCTGACCCCGGGAGTGTGTGATGGGACAGTGTGGAGGGAGGTTCACTCACTGTCTGTCCCCGGGAGTGTGTGATGGGACGGTGTGGAGGAAGATTCACTCTGTGTCTGACCCCGGGAGTGTGTGATGGGACGGTGTGGAGGGTTATTCACTCTGTGTCTGACTCCGGGAGTGTGTGATGGGACGGTGAGGAGGGAGATTCACTGTGTGTCTGAGCCCGGGAGTGTGTGAAGGGACGGTGTGGAGGGAGATTCACTCTGTGTCTGACCCCGGGAGAGTGTAATGGGACGGTGTGGAGGGAGATTCACTCTGTGTCTGACCCCGGGAGTGTGTGATGGGACGGTGTGGAGGGAGATTCACTCTGTGTCTGATCCCTGGAGTGTGTGATGGGACGGTGTGGAGGGAGATTCACTCTGTGTCTGACCCCGGGAGTGTGTGATGGGACGGTGCGGAGGGAGATTCACACTGTGTCTGACCCCGGGAGTGTTTGATGGGATGGTGAAGATGGAGATTCACTCTGTGTCTGATCCCGGGAGTGTGTGATGGGACGGAGAGGAGGGAGATTCACTCTGTTTCTGACCCCGGGAGAGTGTGATGGGACGGTGTGGAGGGAGATTCACTCTGTGTCTGACCCCGGGAGTGTGTGATGGGCATTGCGGAGGGAGCTTCACTCTCTGTCTGACCCCGGGAGTGTGTGATGGGACGGTGTGGAGGGAGATTCACTCTGTGTCTTACCCCGGGAGTGTGTGATGGGACGGTGTGGAGAGAGATTCACTCTGTGTCTGACCCCGGGAGTGTGTGATGGGTATTGCGGAGGGAGCTTCACTCTCTGTCTGACCCCGGGAGTGTGTGATAGGACGGTGTGGAGGGAGATTCACTCTGTGTCTGACCCCGGGAGTGTGTGATGGGACGGTGTGGAGGGAGATTCACTCTGTGTCTGACCCCGGGAGTGTGTGATGGGACGGTGTGGACGGAGATTCACTCTGTGTCTGTCCCCGGGAGTGTGTGATGGGACGGTGCGGAGGGAGATTCACTCTGTGTCTGACCCCGGGAGTGTGCAATGGGACGGTGAAGAGGGAGATGCACTTTGTGTCTGACCCCGGGAGTGTGTGATGGGACGATGAAGAGGGAGATTCACTCTGTGTCTGACCCCGGGAGTGTGTGATGGGACGGTGTGGAGGGAGATTCACTCTGTGTCTGACCCCGGGAGTGTGTGATGGGACGGTGTGGAGGAAGATTCACTCTGTGTCTGACCCCGGGAGTGTGTGATGGGACGGTGTGGAGGGAGATTCACTCTGTGTCTGACTCCGGGAGTGTGTGATGGGACGGTGTGGAGGGAGATTCACTCTGTGTCTGACCCCGGGAGTGTGTGATGGGACGGTGTGGAGGGAGATTCACTCTGTGTCTGACTCCGGGAGTGTGTGATGGGACGGTGTGGAGGGAGATTCACTCTGTGTCTGACCCCGGGAGTGTGTGATGGGACGGTGTGGAGGGAGATTCACTCTGTGTCTGACCCCGGGAGTGTGTGATGGGACAGTGTGGAGGGAGAGTCACTCTGTGTCTGACCCCGGGAGTGTGGGATGGGACGGTGTGGAGGGAGATTCACTCTGTGTCTGACCCCGGGAGTGTGTGATGGGACGGTGTGGAGGGAGATTCACTCTGTGTCTGACCCCGAGAGTGTGCAATGGGACGGTGAAGAGGGAGATTCACTCTGTATACAATAATCCACAGTCTGCCTCAGCTTGGCCTGCTCTACTGTTGGGACGCCAGACGTGGGCACTAACGTGCTCGGGTCGCCCCTCTCCAGCGCCGAGTACGAGATTTTCTTCGCCCCTTTGCGCCCCGGCTATCGAGCTGCCTTGGTGTGCCGTCGGAGGCTGGCATACGGCTGCACCGACGGGGACATCCTGCGGCTGGACAGTCTCGAAAACCACGGGCTTGTCCCGGAAGGTACTGGCGTTGTAGGGGTGGGCCGGTCACGGGGGAGGGCGGTGTTAGCAGTGTGATTTAACCCCGGGCCGGCCTCCTTCCGTCCCCTGACCCCGCCCCCTCCACCGCATCACCCCCCCGCTGACAGAGAGCGTGAACTCAGCTCTTCGACTCTCCGATCCCTCCCTCTCCCGGGCCGTCCGCTGTTCAACCCCTAGCTGGCCGAGAGGTGCGAGTGCAGCTCCCAGGTCTTCTCCCTCCCTCCCTCTCCCACCGACCCCTGGGTTCGGGAGGGAGGTGACCGGGAATCGTCTCCCCCTTCCCGATATACTACCTCTCCCCCCCCCCCCCGACGCTCCCCCTCCCCCGGGACTTTGGCAAACGGGAACCGGGAGGTGGGGGAGTTAAAAAAAGATCACCTCGTTCTGTCTCTAATTGTCTTTCCTCCTGTTATGTCCTGTTTAAATGTAGGGAAGACACGAAATCGGGCATGTATTGCGCCCTTTACTTTTGAGCAGATCTTGCGACCTGTTATTCAGTATTCTCATTTGATTTGATGCATTACTCTTCCAATTATTTATTCCCCCCCCTCCCCCCGGAGTTTTAGATTTTAGATTTGGTCAGAAAGTCTTTTCCTTTTTATTTATTCCGAATCAATTGCCCGGTCCCCTTATTTTCTGTCCTGTCGTGTGGATTGTTTCCCCATTTTAAAAATTCACAGGTCTTTTTTCTGTCCGTGAATCGATAAGAGGTGAATTAGCTGTCTTGTTTTAAAAAAAAATCATATCCTACACATTAGCTTGATGCTGTGTATGATTTTGATAATAAAAACACACAAGATGCTGGCAGAACTCAGCAGGCCAGGCAGCATCTGCGGGAGGAGGTGGTGACGAGGTTTCGGGCCGAAACCCTTCATGGGGAGCGACGTGACACGGGATGGTCGAGGGGGGGATAAGAAGTGGGGGGAGGGATAAAGTAGAGAGCTGGGAAGTGATAGGCTGGAGGGAAATGGGCAAGGGGGGGAAGGTGGAGAATTATGGGAGATTATAGTGAGGGGGGGAAGGTGGAGAATTATGGGAGATTATAGTGAGGGGGGGAAGGTGGAGAATTATGGGAGATTATAGTGAGGGGGGAAGGTGGAGAATTATGGGAGATTATAGTGAGGGGGGGAAGGTGGAGAATTATGGGAGATTATAGTGAGGGGGGAAGGTGGAGAATTATGGGAGATTATAGTGAGGGGGGAAGGTGGAGAATTATGGGAGATTATAGTGAGGGGGGGAAGGTGGAGAATTATGGGAGATTATAGTGAGGGGGGAAGGTGGAGAATTATGGGAGATTATAGTGAGGGGGGGAAGGTGGAGAATTATGGGAGATTATAGTGAGGGGGGGAAGGTGGAGAATTATGGGAGATTATAGTGAGGGGGGAAGGTGGAGAATTATGGGAGATTATAGTGAGGGGGGGAAGGTGGAGAATTATGGGAGATTATAGTGAGGGGGGAAGGTGGAGAATTATGGGAGATTATAGTGAGGGGGGGAAGGTGGAGAATTATGGGAGATTATAGTGAGGGGGGGAAGGTGGAGAATTATGGGAGATTATAGTGAGGGGGGAAGGTGGAGAATTATGGGAGATTATAGTGGGGGGGAAGGTGAATTATGGGAGATTATAGTGAGGGGGGGAAGGTGGAGAATTATGGGAGATTATAGTGAGGGGGGAAGGT
>NW_026779665.1:25000-81632 GCF_030144855.1 Hypanus sabinus
AATGCAAGCAAGCATACATACATATGCTCTGAAATATAAAAGAAGCACCTGGGGTCGCAGTGTGTTCAATCTCTCTTTCTCACTGACCTTCCCTGGATCACCCAACCCCCTCCCGCCAGGACCCATCTGCAGCGAGGCGCCCCGCTTCCCCAGCTCTGCGGACTTCTGCGCTTTCGCCCTGCGCCGCTGCGTGACGGGCAAGTACTACATGAAGGTGAGAGGATGCTGTCGCGGCTGAATTACTATCCCTCTCGTCACCCATCCCCTCAGACACCGTTCTCCCGGATTCACCCCAGTGACATTTCACTCCTAGAATGATGTCCAATTCCTAGACTCCCCCACTACAGGAAACATCCTCTCCACGTCCACTCTATCAGTGTCCTCCGATCCTAGACTCCCCCACTACAGGAAACATCCTCTCCACATCCACTCTATCTGTGTCCTCTGGTCGCAGACTCCCCCACTACAGGAAACATCCTCTCCACATCCAGTCTATCTGTGTCCTCTGGTCCGAGACTCCCCCACTACAGGAAACATCCTCTCCACATCCACTGAATCTGAGTTCTCTGGTCCTAGAGTCCACCACTACAGGAAACATCCTCTCCACATCCACTCTATCGGTGTCATCTGGTCGTAGACTCCCCCACTATAGGAAACATCCTCTCCACATCCACTCTATCTGTGTCCTGTGGTCCTAGACTCACACATTATAGGAAACAACCTCTCCACAACCACTCTATCTGTGTCCTCTGGTCCTAGAGTCCACCACTACAGGAAAGAACCTCTCCACATCCACTCTATCTGTGTCCTCTGGGCACAGGCTCCCTCACTACAGGAAATATCCTCTCCACATCCAATCTACCTGTGTCCTCTGGTCCTAGACTCCCCCACTACAGGAAACATCTTCTCTACATCCACTGAATCTGTGTTCTCTGGACCTCGACTGCCCACTCCAAGAAATATCCTCTCCACATCCAATCTATCTGTATCCTCTGGTCCCAGAGTCCGCACCACAGGGAACAGCCTCTCCACATCCTCTCTGTCAGTGTTCTCTGGTCCTAGACTCCACCACATCAGGAAACATCCTCTCCACATCCACTGTATCTGTGTCCTCTGATCCAAGACTCCCCCACTACAGGAAACATCCTCTCCACATCCACTCTATCTGTGTCCTCTGGTCCTAGCCTCACTCACTACAGGAAACAACCTCTCCACAACCACTCTATCTGTGTCCTCTGGTCCTCGACTCCCCCACTACAGGAAACATCCTCCGCACATCCACTCTATCTGTGTCCTCTGGTGCTAGACACCCACCACAGGAAACATCCTCTCCACATCCACTGTGTCTGTCTAGTCTGGTCCGAGACTCTCCCACTACAGGAATCATCCTCTCCACATCCACTCTATCTGTGTCCTCTCGTCCTAGACTCCCCCACTACAGGAAAGATCCTCCCCACATCCACTCTATCTGTGTCCTCTGGTCCTAGACTATCTCACTACAGGAAACATTCTCTCCACGTCAACTCCATCTGTGTCCTCTGGTCCTAGCCTCACACACTACAGGAAACAACCTCTCCACAACCACTCTATCTGTGTCCTCTGGTCCTAGAGTGCACCACTACAGGAAACATCCTCTCCACATCCACTCTATCTGTGTCCTCTGGTCCTAGCCTCACACACTAAAGGAAACAACCTCTCCACAACCACTCTATCTGTGTCCTCTGGTCCTAGACTCCCCCACTATAGGAAACATCCTCCCCAAATCCACTATATCTGTGTCCTCTGGTCCTAGACTCCCCCACATCAGGAAAGAACCTCTCCACATCCACTCTATCTGTGTCCTCTGGTCGCAGACTCCCTCATTAGAGGAAATATCCTCTCCACATCCAATCTATCTGTGTCCTCTGGTCCCAGACTCCCCCACTGCAGGAAATATCCTCTCCACATCCAATCTATCTGTGTCCTCTGGTGCTAGACACCCCCACTACAGGAAGCATCCTCCCCACATCCACTCTATCTGTGTCCTCTGGTCCTAGACTCCCCCACTACAGGAAACATCCTCTCCACATCCACTGAATCTGTGTTCTCTGGTCCTAGAGTCCACCACTACAGGAAACATCCTCTCCACATCCACTCTATCGGTGTCATCTGGTCGTAGACTCCCCCACTATAGGAAACATCCTCTCCACATCCACTCTATCTGTGTCCTGTGGTCCTAGACTCACACACTATAGGAAACAACCTCTCCACAACCACTCTATCTGTGTCCACTGGTCCTAGAGTCCACCACTACAGGAAAGAACCTCTCCACATCCACTCTATCTGTGTCCTCTGGGCACAGGCTCCCTCACTACAGGAAATATCCTCTCCACATCCAATCTACCTGTGTCCTCTGGTCCTAGACTCCCCCACTACAGGAAACATCTTCTCTACATCCACTGAATCTGTGTTCTCTGGACCTCGACTGCCCACTCCAAGAAATATCCTCTCCACATCCAATCTATCTGTATCCTCTGGTCCCAGAGTCCGCACCACAGGGAACAGCCTCTCCACATCCTCTCTGTCAGTGTTCTCTGGTCCCAGACTCCACCACGTCAGGAAACATCCTCTCAACATCCACTCTATCGGTGTCCTCTGGTCCTAGACTCACACCCTACAGGAAACAAACTCTCCAGATCCACTCTATCTGTGTCCTCTGGTCCTAGAGTCCACCAGTACAGGAAACATCCTCTCCACATCCACTCTATCTGTGTCATCTGGTCCTTGACTCCCCCACTATAGGAAACATGCTCTCCACATCTACTCTATCTGTGTCATCTGGTCCTAGACTCCCCCACTATAGGAAACATCCTCTCCACATCCACGATATCTGTGTCCTCTTGTCCTAGAGTCACACACTACAGGAAACATCCTCTCCACATCCAATCTATCTGTGTCCTCTGGTGCTAGACACCCCCACTGCAGGAAATATCCTCTCCACATCCAATCTATCTGTGTCCTCTGGTCCCAGACTCGCCCACTGCAGGAAATATCCTCTCCACATCCAATCTATCTGTGTCCTCTGGTGCTAGACACCCCCACTGCAGGAAACATCCTCCCCACATCCACTCTATCTGTGTCCTCTGGTCCTAGACTCCCCCACTACAGGAAACATCTTCTCTACATCCACTGAATCTGTGTTCTCTGGACCTAGACTCCCCCATTACAGGAAACATCCTCTCCACATCCACTCTATCGGTGTCCTCTGGTCCTAGACTCACACCCTACAGGAAACAAACTCTCCACAACCACTCTATCTGTGTCCTCTGGTCCTAGAGTCCACCAGTAAAGGAAACATCCTCTCCACATCCACTCTATCAGTGTCATCTGGTCCTAGACTCCCCCACTATAGGAAACATCCTCTCCACATCTACTCTATCTGTGTCATCTGGTCCTAGACTCGCCCACTATAGGAAACATCCTCTCCACATCCACGATATCTGTGTCCTCTTGTCCTAGAGTCACACACTACAGGAAACATCCTCTCCACATCCACTCTATCTGTGTCCTCTGGTCCTAGAGTCCACCACTACAGGAAACATCCTCTCCACATCCACTCTATCTGTGTCATCTGGTCCTAGACTCCCCCACTATAGGAAACATCCTCTCCACATCCACTCTATCTGTGTCATCTGGTCCTAGACTCCCCCACTATAGGAAACATCCTCTCCACATCCACTCTATCTGTGTCCTCTGGTCCTAGACTCCCCCACTACAGGAAACATCCTCCGCACATCCACTCTATCTGTGTCCTCTGGTCCTAGACTCCCCCACGTCAGGAAAGAACCTCTCCACATCCACTCAATCTGTGTCCTCTGGGCACAGACTACCTCACTACAGGAAATATCCTCTCCACAACCACTCTATCTGTGTCCTCTGGTCCTAGAGTCCACCAGTAAAGGAAACATCCTCTCCACATCCACTGTGTCTGTCTAGTCTGGTCCTAGACTCTCCCACTACAGGAAACATCCTCTCCACATCCACTCTATCTGTGTCCTCTGGTCCTAGACTCTCCCACTACAGGAAAGATCCTCCCCACATCCACTCTATCCGTGTCCTCTGGTCCTAGACTCACACACTACAGGAAACATCCTCTCCACATCCACTCTATCTGTGTCCTCTGGTCCTAGAATCTCTCACTATGGGAAACATACTCTCCACATCCACTCTATCTGTGTCTTCTGGGCCTAGACTCCCCCACTATAGGAAACATCCTCCCCACATCCACTCTATCTGTGTCCTCTGGTCCTAGACTCTCCCACGTCAGGAAAGAACCTCTCCACATCCACTCTGTCTGTGTCCTCTGGTCGCAGACTCCCCCACTACAGGAAACATCCTCTTCTCATCCACTGAATCTGAGTTCTTTGGTCCTAGAGCCCACCACTACAGGAAACATCCTCTCCGCATCCACTCTATCTGTGTCCTCTGGTCCTAGACTCACACACTGCAGGAAACAACATCTCCACAACCACTCTATCTGTGTCCTCTGGTCCTAGACTCCCCCACTACATGAAACATCCTATCCACATCCACTCTATCTGTGTCCTCTGGTCCTAGACTCCCCTACGTCAGGAAAGAATCTCTCCACATCCACTCTATCTGTGTCCTCTGGTCCTAGACTCCCCCACTACAGGAAACATCCTCTCCACATCCACTGAATTTGTGTTCTCTGGTCCTAGAGTGCACCACTACAGGAAACATCCTCTCCACATCCACTCTATCTGTGTCCTCTGGTCCTAGCCTCACACACTACAGGAAACAACCTCTCCACAACCACTCTATCTGTGTCCTCTGGTCCTAGAGTGCACCACTACAGGAAACATCCTCTCCACATCCACTCTATCTGTGTCCTCTGGTCCTAGCCTCACACACTACAGGAAACAACCTCTCCACAACCACTCTATCTGTGTCCTCTGGTCCTAGACTCCCCTACTACAGGAAACATCCTCCACACATCCACTCTATCTGTGTCCTCTGGTCCTAGACTCCGCCACGTCAGGAAAGAACCTCTCCACATCCACTCTATCTGTGTCCTCTGGGCACAGACTCCCTCACTACAGGAAATATCCTCTCCACATCCAATCTACCTGTGTCCTCTGGTGCTAGACACCCACCACAGGAAACATCCTCTCCACATCCACTGTGTCTGTCTAGTCTGGTCCTAGACTCTCCCACTACAGAAAACATCCTCTCCACATCCACTCTATCTGTGTCCTCTGGTCCTAGACTCCCCCACTACAGGAAAGATCCTCCCCACATCCACTGTATCTGTGTACTCTGGTCCTAGACTATCTCACTACAGGAAACATCCTCTCCACGTCAACTCGATCTGTGTCCTCTGGTCCTAGCCTCACACACTACAGGAAACAACCTCTCCACAACCACTCTATCTGTGTCCTCTGGTCCTAGAGTGCACCACTACAGGAAACATCCTCTCCACATCCACTCTATCTGTGTCCTCTGGTCCTAGCCTCACACACTACAGGAAACAACCTCTCCACAACCACTCTATCTGTGTCCTCTGCTCCTAGACTCCCCCACTATAGGAAACATCCTCCCCAAATCCACTATATCTGTGTCCTCTGGTCCTAGACTCCCCCACATCAGGAAAGAACCTCTCCACATCCAGTCTATCTGTGTCCTCTGGTCGCAGACTCCCTCATTAGAGGAAATATCCTCTCCACATCCAATCTATCTGTGTCCTCTGGTCCCAGACTCCCCCACTGCAGGAAATATCCTCTCCACATCCAATCTATCTGTGTCCTCTGGTGCTAGACACCCCCACTACAGGAAGCATCCTCCCCACATCCACTCTATCTGTGTCCTCTGGTCCTAGACTCCCCCACTACAGGAAACATCCTCCCCACATCCACTCTATCTGTGTCCTCTGGTCCTAGACTCCCCCACTACAGGAAACATCCTCTCCACATCCACTCTATCTGTGTCCTCTGGTCCTAGAATCTCTCACTATGGGAAACATACTCTCCACATCCACTCTATCTGTGTCCTCTGGTCCTAGAGTCCACCAGTAAAGGAAACATCCTCTCCACATCCACTGTGTCTGTCTAGTCTGGTCCTAGACTCTCCCACTACAGGAAACATCCTCTCCACATCCACTCTATCTGTGTCCTCTGGTCCTAGACTCTCCCACTACAGGAAAGATCCTCCCCACATCCACTCTATCCGTGTCCTCTGGTCCTAGACTCACACACTACAGGAAACATCCTCTCCACATCCACTCTATCTGTGTCCTCTGGTCCTAGAATCTCTCACTATGGGAAACATACTCTCCACATCCACTCTATCTGTGTCTTCTGGGCCTAGACTCCCCCACTATAGGAAACATCCTCCCCACATCCACTCTATCTGTGTCCTCTGGTCCTAGACTCTCCCACGTCAGGAAAGAACCCCTCCACATCCACTCTATCGGTGTCCTCTGGTCGCAGACTCCCCCACTACAGGAAACATCCTCTTCTCATCCACTGAATCTGAGTTCTTTGGTCCTAGAGTCCACCACTACAGGAAACATCCTCTCCGCATCCACTCTATCTGTGTCCTCTGGTCCTAGACTCACACACTGCAGGAAACAACCTCTCCACAACCACTCTATCTGTGTCCTCTGGTCCTAGACTCCCCCACTACATGAAACATCCTATCCACATCCACTCTATCTGTGTCCTCTGGTCCTAGACTCCCCTACGTCAGGAAAGAATCTCTCCACATCCACTCTATCTGTGTCCTCTGGTCCTAGACTCCCCCACTACAGGAAACATCCTCTCCACATCCACTGAATTTGTGTTCTCTGGTCCTAGAGTGCACCACTACAGGAAACATCCTCTCCACATCCACTCTATCTGTGTCCTCTGGTCCTAGCCTCACACACTACAGGAAACAACCTCTCCACAACCACTCTATCTGTGTCCTCTGGTCCTAGAGTGCACCACTACAGGAAACATCCTCTCCACATCCACTCTATCTGTGTCCTCTGGTCCTAGCCTCACACACTACAGGAAACAACCTCTCCACAACCACTCTATCTGTGTCCTCTGGTCCTAGCCTCACACACTACAGGAAACAACCTCTCCACAACCACTCTATCTGTGTCCTCTGGTCCTAGACTCCCCTACTACAGGAAACATCCTCCACACATCCACTCTATCTGTGTCCTCTGGTCCTAGACTCCGCCACGTCAGGAAAGAACCTCTCCACATCCACTCTATCTGTGTCCTCTGGGCACAGACTCCCTCACTACAGGAAATATCCTCTCCACATCCAATCTACCTGTGTCCTCTGGTGCTAGACACCCACCACAGGAAACATCCTCTCCACATCCACTGTGTCTGTCTAGTCTGGTCCTAGACTCTCCCACTACAGAAAACATCCTCTCCACATCCACTCTAACTGTGTCCTCTGGTCCTAGACTCCCCCACTACAGGAAAGATCCTCCCCACATCCACTGTATCTGTGTACTCTGGTCCTAGACTATCTCACTACAGGAAACATCCTCTCCACGTCAACTCGATCTGTGTCCTCTGGTCCTAGCCTCACACACTACAGGAAACAACCTCTCCACAACCACTCTATCTGTGTCCTCTGGTCCTAGAGTGCACCACTACAGGAAACATCCTCTCCACATCCACTCTATCTGTGTCCTCTGCTCCTAGACTCCCCCACTATAGGAAACATCCTCCCCAAATCCACTATATCTGTGTCCTCTGGTCCTAGACTCCCCCACATCAGGAAAGAACCTCTCCACATCCACTCTATCTGTGTCCTCTGGTCGCAGACTCCCTCATTAGAGGAAATATCCTCTCCACATCCAATCTATCTGTGTCCTCTGGTCCCAGACTCCCCCACTGCAGGAAATATCCTCTCCACATCCAATCTATCTGTGTCCTCTGGTGCTAGACACCCCCACTACAGGAAGCATCCTCCCCACATCCACTCTATCTGTGTCCTCTGGTCCTAGACTCCCCCACTACAGGAAACATCCTCCCCACATCCACTCTATCTGTGTCCTCTGGTCCTAGACTCCCCCACTACAGGAAACATCCTCTCCACATCCACTCTATCTGTGTCCTCTGGTCCTAGAATCTCTCACTATGGGAAACATACTCTCCACATCCACTCTATCTGTGTCCTCTGGTCCTAGAGTCCACCAGTAAAGGAAACATCCTCTCCACATCCACTGTGTCTGTCTAGTCTGGTCCTAGACTCTCCCACTACAGGAAACATCCTCTCCACATCCACTCTATCTGTGTCCTCTGGTCCTAGACTCTCCCACTACAGGAAAGATCCTCCCCACATCCACTCTATCCGTGTCCTCTGGTCCTAGACTCACACACTACAGGAAACATCCTCTCCACATCCACTCTGTGTCCTCTGGTCCTAGAATCTCTCACTATGGGAAACATACTCTCCACATCCACTCTATCTGTGTCTTCTGGGCCTAGACTCCCCCACTATAGGAAACATCCTCCCCACATCCACTCTATCTGTGTCCTCTGGTCCTAGACTCTCCCACGTCAGGAAAGAACCTCTCCACATCCACTCTATCGGTGTCCTCTGGTCGCAGACTCCCCCACTACAGGAAACATCCTCTTCTCATCCACTGAATCTGAGTTCTTTGGTCCTAGAGTCCACCACTACAGGAAACATCCTCTCCGCATCCACTCTATCTGTGTCCTCTGGTCCTAGACTCACACACTGCAGGAAACAACCTCTCCACAACCACTCTATCTGTGTCCTCTGGTCCTAGACTCCCCCACTACATGAAACATCCTATCCACATCCACTCTATCTGTGTCCTCTGGCCCTAGACTCCCCTACGTCAGGAAAGAATCTCTCCACATCCACTCTATCTGTGTCCTCTGGTCCTAGACTCCCCCACTACAGGAAACATCCTCTCCACATCCACTGAATTTGTGTTCTCTGGTCCTAGAGTGCACCACTACAGGAAACATCCTCTCCACATCCACTCTATCTGTGTCCTCTGGTCCTAGCCTCACACACTACAGGAAACAACCTCTCCACAACCACTCTATCTGTGTCCTCTGGTCCTAGAGTGCACCACTACAGGAAACATCCTCTCCACATCCACTCTATCTGTGTCCTCTGGTCCTAGCCTCACACACTACAGGAAACAACCTCTCCACAACCACTCTATCTGTGTTCTCTGGTCCTAGCCTCACACACTACAGGAAACAACCTCTCCACAACCACTCTATCTGTGTCCTCTGGTCCTAGACTCCCCCACTACAGGAAACATCCTCCACACATCCACTCTATCTGTGTCCTCTGGTCCTAGACTCCGCCACGTCAGGAAAGAACCTCTCCACATCCACTCTATCTGTGTCCTCTGGGCACAGACTCCCTCACTACAGGAAATATCCTCTCCACATCCAATCTACCTGTGTCCTCTGGTGCTAGACACCCACCACAGGAAACATCCTCTCCACATCCACTGTGTCTGTCTAGTCTGGTCCTAGACTCTCCCACTACAGAAAACATCCTCTCCACATCCACTCTATCTGTGTCCTCTGGTCCTAGACTCCCCCACTACAGGAAAGATCCTCCCCACATCCACTGTATCTGTGTACTCTGGTCCTAGACTATCTCACTACAGGAAACATCCTCTCCACGTCAACTCGATCTGTGTCCTCTGGTCCTAGCCTCACACACTACAGGAAACAACCTCTCCACAACCACTCTATCTGTGTCCTCTGGTCCTAGAGTGCACCACTACAGGAAACATCCTCTCCACATCCACTCTATCTGTGTCCTCTGCTCCTAGACTCCCCCACTATAGGAAACATCCTCCCCAAATCCACTATATCTGTGTCCTCTGGTCCTAGACTCCCCCACATCAGGAAAGAACCTCTCCACATCCACTCTATCTGTGTCCTCTGGTCGCAGACTCCCTCATTAGAGGAAATATCCTCTCCACATCCAATCTATCTGTGTCCTCTGGTCCCAGACTCCCCCACTGCAGGAAATATCCTCTCCACATCCAATCTATCTGTGTCCTCTGGTGCTAGACACCCCCACTACAGGAAGCATCCTCCCCACATCCACTCTATCTGTGTCCTCTGGTCCTAGACTCCCCCACTACAGGAAACATCCTCCCCACATCCACTCTATCTGTGTCCTCTGGTCCTAGACTCCCCCACTACAGGAAACATCCTCTCCACATCCACTCTATCTGTGTCCTCTGGTCCTAGAATCTCACACTATGGGAAACATACTCTCCACATCCACTCTATCTGTGTCCTCTGGTCCTAGAGTCCACCAGTAAAGGAAACATCCTCTCCACATCCACTGTGTCTGTCTAGTCTGGTCCTAGACTCCCACTACAGGAAACATCCTCTCCACATCCACTCTATCTGTGTCCTCTGGTCCTAGACACTCCCACTACAGGAAAGATCCTCCCCACATCCACTCTATCCGTGTCCTCTGGTCCTAGACTCACACACTACAGGAAACATCCTCTCCACATCCACTCTATCTGTGTCCTCTGGTCCTAGAATCTCTCACTATGGGAAACATACTCTCCACATCCACTCTATCTGTGTCTTCTGGGCCTAGACTCCCCCACTATAGGAAACATCCTCCCCACATCCACTCTATCTGTGTCCTCTGGTCCTAGACTCTCCCACGTCAGGAAAGAACCTCTCCACATCCACTCTATCGGTGTCCTCTGGTCGCAGACTCCCCCACTACAGGAAACATCCTCTTCTCATCCACTGAATCTGAGTTCTTTGGTCCTAGAGTCCACCACTACAGGAAACATCCTCTCCGCATCCACTCTATCTGTGTCCTCTGGTCCTAGACTCACACACTGCAGGAAACAACCTCTCCACAACCACTCTATCTGTGTCCTCTGGTCCTAGACTCCCCCACTACATGAAACATCCTATCCACATCCACTCTATCTGTGTCCTCTGGTCCTAGACTCCCCTACGTCAGGAAAGAATCTCTCCACATCCACTCTATCTGTGTCCTCTGGTCCTAGACTCCCCCACTACAGGAAACATCCTCTCCACATCCACTGAATTTGTGTTCTCTGGTCCTAGAGTGCACCACTACAGGAAACATCCTCTCCACATCCACTCTATCTGTGTCCTCTGGTCCTAGCCTCACACACTACAGGAAACAACCTCTCCACAACCACTCTATCTGTGTCCTCTGGTCCTAGAGTGCACCACTACAGGAAACATCCTCTCCACATCCACTCTATCTGTGTCCTCTGGTCCTAGCCTCACACACTACAGGAAACAACCTCTCCACAACCACTCTATCTGTGTCCTCTGGTCCTAGACTCCCCTACTACAGGAAACATCCTCCACACATCCACTCTATCTGTGTCCTCTGGTCCTAGACTCCGCCACGTCAGGAAAGAACCTCTCCACATCCACTCTATCTGTGTCCTCTGGGCACAGACTCCCTCACTACAGGAAATATCCTCTCCACATCCAATCTACCTGTGTCCTCTGGTGCTAGACACCCACCACAGGAAACATCCTCTCCACATCCACTGTGTCTGTCTAGTCTGGTCCTAGACTCTCCCACTACAGAAAACATCCTCTCCACATCCACTCTATCTGTGTCCTCTGGTCCTAGACTCCCCCACTACAGGAAAGATCCTCCCCACATCCACTGTATCTGTGTACTCTGGTCCTAGACTATCTCACTACAGGAAACATCCTCTCCACGTCAACTCGATCTGTGTCCTCTGGTCCTAGCCTCACACACTACAGGAATCAACCTCTCCACAACCACTCTATCTGTGTCCTCTGGTCCTAGAGTGCACCACTACAGGAAACATCCTCTCCACATCCACTCTATCTGTGTCCTCTGGTCCTAGCCTCACACACTACAGGAAACAACCTCTCCACAACCACTCTATCTGTGTCCTCTGCTCCTAGACTCCCCCACTATAGGAATCATCCTCCCCAAATCCACTATATCTGTGTCCTCTGGTCCTAGACTCCCCCACATCAGGAAAGAAACTCTCCACATCCAGTCTATCTGTGTCCTCTGGTCGCAGCGTCCGACCACAGGGAACAGCCTCTCCACATCCTCTCTGTCAGTGTTCTCTGGTCCTAGACTCCACCACGTCAGGAAACATCCTCTCCACATCCACTCTATCTGTGTCCTCTGGTCCTAGACTCACACCCTACAGGAAACAAACTCTCCACAACCACTCTATCTGTGTCCTCTGGTCTTAGAGTCCACCAGTACAGGAAACATCCTCTCCACATCCACTCTATCTGTGTCATCTGGTCCTAGACTCCCCCACTATAGGAAACATCCTCTCCACATCTCCTCTATCTGTGTCATCTGGTCCTAGACTCCCCCACTATAGGAAACATCCTCTCCACATCCACGATATCTGTGTCCTCTGGTCCATGAGTCACACAATACAGGAAACATCCTCTCCACATCCACTCTATCTGTGTCCTCTGGTGCTAGACTCCCCCACTACAGGAAACATCCTCTCAACATCCACTCTATCTGTGTCCTCTGGTCCTAGACTCCCCCACTATAGGAAACATCCTCCCCACATTCACTCTATCTGTGTCCTCTGGTCCTAGAATCCCCCACTATAGGAAACATCCTCCCCACATTCACTCTATCTGTGTCCTCTGGTCCTAGACTCCCCCACTACAGGAAACATCCTCTCCACATCCACTCTATCTGTGTCCTCTGGTCCTAGACTCCCCCACTATAGGAAACAACCTCTCCACAACCACTCTATCTGTGTCCTCTGGTCCTAGAGTCCACCAGTACAGGAAACATCCTCTCCACATCCACTCTATCTGTGTCATCTGGTCCTAGACTCCCCCACTATAGGAAACATCCTCTCCACATCTACTCTATCTGTGTCATCTGGTCCTAGACTCCCCCACTATAGGAAACATCCTCTCCACATCCACGCTATCTGTGTCCTCTGGTCCTAGAGTCACACACTACAGGAAACATCCTCTCCACATCCACTCTATCTGTGTCCTCTGGTCCTAGACTCCCCCACTACAGGAAACATCCTCTCCACATCCACTCTATCTGTGTCCTCTGGTCCTTGACTCCCCCACTATAGGAAACATCCTCCCCACATTCCTCTATGTGTGTCCTCTGGTCCTAGACTCCCCCACTATAGGAAACATCCTCCCCACATTCACTCTATCTGTGTCCTCTGGTCCTAGACTCCCCCACTACAGGAAACATCCTCTCCACATCCACTCTATCAGTGTCCTCTGGTCGCAGACTCCCCCACGTCAGGAAACATCCTCTCCACATCCATTCTATCTGTGTCCTCTGGTCCTAGACTCCCCCACTACAGGAAACATCCTCTCCACATCCACTGAATCTGTGTTCTCTGGTCCTAGAGTCCACCACTACAGGAAACATCCTCTCCACATCCACTCTATCTGTGTCCTCTGGTCCTAGACTCCCCCACTACATGAAACATCCTATCCACATCCACTCTATCTGTGTCCTCTGGTCCTAGACTCCCCTACGTCAGGAAAGAATCTCTCCACATCCACTCTATCTGTGTCCTCTGGTCCTAGACTCCCCCACTACAGGAAACATCCTCTCCACATCCACTGAATTTGTGTTCTCTGGTCCTAGAGTGCACCACTACAGGAAACATCCTCTCCACATCCACTCTATCTGTGTCCTCTGGTCCTAGCCTCACACACTACAGGAAACAACCTCTCCACAACCACTCTATCTGTGTCCTCTGGTCCTAGAGTGCACCACTACAGGAAACATCCTCTCCACATCCACTCTATCTGTGTCCTCTGGTCCTAGCCTCACACACTACAGGAAACAACCTCTCCACAACCACTCTATCTGTGTCCTCTGGTCCTAGACTCCCCTACTACAGGAAACATCCTCCACACATCCACTCTATCTGTGTCCTCTGGTCCTAGACTCCGCCACGTCAGGAAAGAACCTCTCCACATCCACTCTATCTGTGTCCTCTGGGCACAGACTCCCTCACTACAGGAAATATCCTCTCCACATCCAATCTACCTGTGTCCTCTGGTGCTAGACACCCACCACAGGAAACATCCTCTCCACATCCACTGTGTCTGTCTAGTCTGGTCCTAGACTCTCCCACTACAGAAAACATCCTCTCCACATCCACTCTATCTGTGTCCTCTGGTCCTAGACTCCCCCACTACAGGAAAGATCCTCCCCACATCCACTGTATCTGTGTACTCTGGTCCTAGACTATCTCACTACAGGAAACATCCTCTCCACGTCAACTCGATCTGTGTCCTCTGGTCCTAGCCTCACACACTACAGGAATCAACCTCTCCACAACCACTCTATCTGTGTCCTCTGGTCCTAGAGTGCACCACTACAGGAAACATCCTCTCCACATCCACTCTATCTGTGTCCTCTGGTCCTAGCCTCACACACTACAGGAAACAACCTCTCCACAACCACTCTATCTGTGTCCTCTGCTCCTAGACTCCCCCACTATAGGAATCATCCTCCCCAAATCCACTATATCTGTGTCCTCTGGTCCTAGACTCCCCCACATCAGGAAAGAAACTCTCCACATCCAGTCTATCTGTGCTCTGGTCCTAGACTCCCCCACTACAGGAAACATCCTCTCCACATCCACTGAATTTGTGTTCTCTGGTCCTAGAGTGCACCACTACAGGAAACATCCTCTCCACATCCACTCTATCTGTGTCCTCTGGTCCTAGCCTCACACACTACAGGAAACAACCTCTCCACAACCACTCTATCTGTGTCCTCTGGTCCTAGAGTGCACCACTACAGGAAACATCCTCTCCACATCCACTCTATCTGTGTCCTCTGGTCCTAGCCTCACACACTACAGGAAACAACCTCTCCACAACCACTCTATCTGTGTCCTCTGCTCCTAGACTCCCCCACTATAGGAATCATCCTCCCCAAATCCACTATATCTGTGTCCTCTGGTCCTAGACTCACACCCTACAGGAAACAAACTCTCCACAACCACTCTATCTGTGTCCTCTGGTCTTAGACTCCCCCACTACAGGAAACATCCTCTCAACATCCACTCTATCTGTGTCCTCTGGTCCTAGACTCCCCCACTATAGGAAACATCCTCCCCACATTCACTCTATCTGTGTCCTCTGGTCCTAGAATCCCCCACTATAGGAAACATCCTCCCCACATTCACTCTATCTGTGTCCTCTGGTCCTAGACTCCCCCACTACAGGAAACATCCTCTCCACATCCACTCTATCTGTGTCCTCTGGTCCTAGACTCCCCCACTATAGGAAACAACCTCTCCACAACCACTCTATCTGTGTCCTCTGGTCCTAGAGTCCACCAGTACAGGAAACATCCTCTCCACATCCACTCTATCTGTGTCATCTGGTCCTAGACTCCCCCACTATAGGAAACATCCTCTCCACATCTACTCTATCTGTGTCATCTGGTCCTAGACTCCCCCACTATAGGAAACATCCTCTCCACATCCACGCTATCTGTGTCCTCTGGTCCTAGAGTCACACACTACAGGAAACATCCTCTCCACATCCACTCTATCTGTGTCCTCTGGTCCTAGACTCCCCCACTACAGGAAACATCCTCTCCACATCCACTCTATCTGTGTCCTCTGGTCCTTGACTCCCCCACTATAGGAAACATCCTCCCCACATTCCTCTATGTGTGTCCTCTGGTCCTAGACTCCCCCACTATAGGAAACATCCTCCCCACATTCACTCTATCTGTGTCCTCTGGTCCTAGACTCCCCCACTACAGGAAACATCCTCTCCACATCCACTCTATCAGTGTCCTCTGGTCGCAGACTCCCCCACGTCAGGAAACATCCTCTCCACATCCATTCTATCTGTGTCCTCTGGTCCTAGACTCCCCCACTACAGGAAACATCCTCTCCACATCCACTGAATCTGTGTTCTCTGGTCCTAGAGTCCACCACTACAGGAAACATCCTCTCCACATCCACTCTATCGGTGTCATCTGGTCGTAGACTCCCCCACTATAGGAAACATCCTCTCCACATCCACTCTATCTGTGTCCTCTGGTCCTAGACTCACACACTACAGGAAATAACCTCTCCACAACCACTCTATCTGTGTCCTCTGGTCCTAGATCCCCCACTACAGGAAACATCCTCTCCACATCCACTGTATTTGTGTCCTCTGGTCCTAGACTCCCCCACTATAAGAAACATCCACACCCCATCCACTCTATCTGTGTCCTCTGGTCCTAGACTCCCCCACTGCAGGAAACATCCTCTCCACATCCACTCTAACAGTGTCCTCTGGTCCTTGACTTCACCACTACGGGAAACATCCTCTCCACATCCACTCTATCTGTGTCCTCTGGTCGCAGACTCCCTCACTACAGGAAATATCCTCTCCACATCCAATCTATCTGTGTCCTCTGGTCCCAGACTCCCCCTCTACGGGAAACATCCTCTCCACATCCACTCTATCTGTGCCCTCTGGTCCTGGACTCCCTCACTACAGGAAATATCCTCTCCTCATCCAATCTACCTGTGTCCTCTGGTGCTAGACACCCATACATCAGGAAAGAACCTCTCCACATCCACTCCATCTGTGTTCTCTGGTCATAGAGTGCACCACTACAGGAAACATCCTCTCCACATCCACTCTATCTGTGTCCTCTGGTCCTAGACTCACACACTACAGGAAATATCCTTTCCACATTCACTCTATCTGTGTCCTCTGGTCCTAGACTCCCCCACGTCAGGAAAGAACCTCTCCACATCCACTCTATCTGTGTCCTCTGGTCCTAGACTCCCCCACTACAGGAAACATCCTCTCCACATCCACTCTATCTGTGTCCTCTGGTCCTAGACTCCCCCACTACAGGAAACATCCTCTCCACATCCACTGAATTTGTGTTCTCTGGTCCTAGAGTGCACCACTACAGGAAACATCCTCTCCACATCCACTCTATCTGTGTCCTCTGGTCCTAGCCTCACACACTACAGGAAACAACCTCTCCACAACCACTCTATCTGTGTCCTCTGGTCCTAGAGTGCACCACTACAGGAAACATCCTCTCCACATCCACTCTATCTGTGTCCTCTGGTCCTAGCCTCACACACTACAGGAAACAACCTCTCCACAACCACTCTATCTGTGTCCTCTGGTCCTAGACTCCCCTACTACAGGAAACATCCTCCACACATCCACTCTATCTGTGTCCTCTGGTCCTAGACTCCGCCACGTCAGGAAAGAACCTCTCCACATCCACTCTATCTGTGTCCTCTGGGCACAGACTCCCTCACTACAGGAAATATCCTCTCCACATCCAATCTACCTGTGTCCTCTGGTGCTAGACACCCACCACAGGAAACATCCTCTCCACATCCACTGTGTCTGTCTAGTCTGGTCCTAGACTCTCCCACTACAGAAAACATCCTCTCCACATCCACTCTATCTGTGTCCTCTGGTCCTAGACTCCCCCACTACAGGAAAGATCCTCCCCACATCCACTGTATCTGTGTACTCTGGTCCTAGACTATCTCACTACAGGAAACATCCTCACAACGTCAACTCGATCTGTGTCCTCTGGTCCTAGCCTCACACACTACAGGAAACAACCTCTCCACAACCACTCTATCTGTGTCCTCTGGTCCTAGAGTGCACCACTACAGGAAACATCCTCTCCACATCCACTCTATCTGTGTCCTCTGGTCCTAGCCTCACACACTACAGGAAACAACCTCTCCACAACCACTCTATCTGTGTCCTCTGCTCCTAGACTCCCCCACTATAGGAATCATCCTCCCCACATCCACTATATCTGTGTCCTCTGGTCCTAGACTCCCTCACATCAGGAAAGAAACTCTCCACATCCACTCTATCTGTGTCCTCTGGTCGCAGCGTCCGACCACAGGGAACAGCCTCTCCACATCCTCTCTGTCAGTGTTCTCTGGTCCTAGACTCCACCACGTCAGGAAACATCCTCTCCACATCCACTCTATCTGTGTCCTCTGGTCCTAGACTCACACCCTACAGGAAACAAACTCTCCACAACCACTCTATCTGTGTCCTCTGGTCTTAGAGTCCACCAGTACAGGAAACTTCCTCTCCACATCCACTCTATCTGTGTCATCTGGTCCTAGACTCCCCCACTATAGGAAACATCCTCTCCACATCTACTCTATCTGTGTCATCTGGTCCTAGACTCCCCCACTATAGGAAACATCCTCTCCACATCCACGATATCTGTGTCCTCTGGTCCATGAGTCACACAATACAGGAAACATCCTCTCCACATCCACTCTATCTGTGTCCTCTGGTGCTAGACTCCCCCACTACAGGAAACATCCTCTCAACATCCACTCTATCTGTGTCCTCTGGTCCTAGACTCCCCCACTATAGGAAACATCCTCCCCACATTCACTCTATCTGTGTCCTCTGGTCCTAGAATCCCCCACTATAGGAAACATCCTCCCCACATTCACTCTATCTGTGTCCTCTGGTCCTAGACTCCCTCACTACAGGAAACATCCTCTCCACATCCACTCTATCTGTGTCCTCTGGTCCTAGACTCCCCCACTATAGGAAACAACCTCTCCACAACCACTCTATCTGTGTCCTCTGGTCCTAGAGTCCACCAGTACAGGAAACATCCTCTCCACATCCACTCTATCTGTGTCATCTGGTCCTAGACTCCCCCACTATAGGAAACATCCTCTCCACATCTACTCTATCTGTGTCATCTGGTCCTAGACTCCCCCACCATAGGAAACATCCTCTCCACATCCACGCTATCTGTGTCCTCTGGTCCTAGAGTCACACACTACAGGAAACATCCTCTCCACATCCACTCTATCTGTGTCCTCTGGTCCTAGACTCCACCACTACAGGAAACATCCTCTCCACATCCACTCTATCTGTGTCCTCTGGTCCTTGACTCCCCCACTATAGGAAACATCCTCCCCACATTCCTCTATGTGTGTCCTCTGGTCCTAGACTCCCCCACTATAGGAAACATCCTCCCCACATTCACTCTATCTGTGTCCTCTGGTCCTAGACTCCCCCACTACAGGAAACATCCTCTCCACATCCACTCTATCAGTGTCCTCTGGTCGCAGACTCCCCCACGTCAGGAAACATCCTCTCCACATCCATTCTATCTGTGTCCTCTGGTCCTAGACTCCCCCACTACAGGAAACATCCTCTCCACATCCACTGAATCTGTGTTCTCTGGTCCTAGAGTCCACCACTACAGGAAACATCCTCTCCACATCCACTCTATCGGTGTCATCTGGTCGTAGACTCCCCCACTATAGGAAACATCCTCTCCACATCCACTCTATCTGTGTCCTCTGGTCCTAGACTCACACACTACAGGAAATAACCTCTCCACAACCACTCTATCTGTGTCCTCTGGTCCTAGATCCCCCACTACAGGAAACATCCTCTCCACATCCACTGTATTTGTGTCCTCTGGTCCTAGACTCCCCCACTATAAGAAACATCCACACCCCATCCACTCTATCTGTGTCCTCTGGTCCTAGACTCCCCCACTGCAGGAAACATCCTCTCCACATCCACTCTAACACTGTCCTCTGGTCCTTGACTTCACCACTACAGGAAACATCCTCTCCACATCCACTCTATCTGTGTCCTCTGGTCGCAGACTCCCTCACTACAGGAAATATCCTCTCCACATCCAATCTATCTGTGTCCTCTGGTCCCAGACTCCCCCTCTACGGGAAACATCCTCTCCACATCCACTCTATCTGTGCCCTCTGGTCCTGGACTCCCTCACTACAGGAAATATCCTCTCCACATCCAATCTACCTGTGTCCTCTGGTGCTAGACACCCATACATCAGGAAAGAACCTCTCCACATCCACTCCATCTGTGTTCTCTGGTCATAGAGTGCACCACTACAGGAAACATCCTCTCCACATCCACTCTATCTGTGTCCTCTGGTCCTAGACTCACACACTACAGGAAATATCCTTTCCACATTCACTCTATCTGTGTCCTCTGGTCCTAGACTCCCCCACGTCAGGAAAGAACCTCTCCACATCCACTCTATCTGTGTCCTCTGGTCCTAGACTCCCCCACTACAGGAAACATCCTCTCCACATCCACTCTATCTGTGTCCTCTGGTCCTAGACTCCCCCACTACAGGAAACATCCTCTCCACATCCACTCTATCTGTGTCCTCTGGTCGCAGACCCCCTCATTAGAGGAAATATCCTCTCCACATCCACTCTATCTGTGTCCTCCGGGCCTAGACTCCCCAACTACAGGAAACATCCTCTCCACATCCATTGAATCTGTGTTCTCTGGTCTTAGAGTCCACCAGTACAGGACACATCCTCTCCACATCCACTCTATCTGTGTCCTCTGGTCGCAGACCCCCTCATTAGAGGAAATATCCTCCCCACATCCACTCTATCTGTGTCCTCTGGTCCTAGACTCACACACTACAGGAAACCACCTCTCCACAACCACTCTATCTGTGTCCTCTGGTCCTAGACTCACCCACGTCAGGAAAGAACCTCTCCACATCCACTCTATCTTTGTCGTCTGGTCGCAGACTCCCCCACTACAGGAAACATCCTCTCCACATCCAATCTATCTGTGTCGTCTGGTCCCAGACTCCCCCACTGCAGGAAATATCCTCTCCACATCCAATCTATCTGTATCCTCTGGTGCTAGACACCCCCACTACAGGAAACATCCTCCCCACATCCACTCTATCTGTGTCCTCTGGTCCTAGACTCCCCCACTACAGGAAACATCTTCTCTACATCCACTGAATCTGTGTTCTCTGGACCTAGACTCCCCACTCCAAGAAATATCCTCTCCACATACAATCTATCTGTATCCTCTGGTCCCAGAATCCGCACCACAGGGAACAGCCTCTCCACATCCTCTCTGTCAGAGTCCACTGGTCCTAGACTCACACCCTACAGGAAACCACCTCTCCACAACCACTCTATCTGTGTCCTCTGATCCTAGACTCCCCCACTACAGGAAACATCCTCTCCGCATCCACTCTATCTGTGTCCTCTGGTCCTAGAGTCCACCACTACAGGAAACATCCTCTCCCCATCCAATCTATCTGTGTCCTGTGGTCCTAGACTCCCCCACCAGAGGAAACATCCTCTCCTCATCCACTGTATCTGTGTCCTCTGGTCCTAGACTCCCCCACTACAGGAAACATCCTCTCCACATCCACTCTATCTGTGTCCTCTGGTCCCAGACTCCCCCACTACAGGAAACATCCTCTCCACATCCTCTCTATCTGTGTCCTCTGGTCCCAGACTCCCCCACTACAGGAACCATCGTCTCCACATCCACTCTATCTGTGTCCTATGGTCCTAGACTCCCCCACTACAGGAAATATCCTCTCCACATCCAATCTATCTGTGTCCTCTGGTGCTAGACACCCACCACAGGAAACATCCTCTCCACATCCACTGTGTCTGTCTATTCTGGTCCTAGACTCCCCCACAACAGGAAACATCCTCTCCACATCCACTCTATCTCTGTCCTCTGGTCCCAGACTCCCCCACTACAGGAAACATCCTCTCCACATCCACTCTATCTGTGTCCTCTGGTCCCAGACTCCCCCACTACAGGAAACATCCTCTCCACATCCTCTCTATCAGTGTCCTCTGATCCCAGACTCCCTCACTACAGGAAATATCCTCTCCACATCCAATCTATCTGTGTCCTGTGGTCCTAGACTCCCCCACTACAGGAAACATCCTCTCCACATCCACTGTATCTGTGTCCTCTGGTCCTAGACTCCCCCACTGCAGGAAACATCCTCTCCACATCCACTCTATCTGTGTCCACTGGTCGTAGACTCCCCCACTACAGGAAACATCCTCTCCAGAACCACTCTATCTGTGTACTCTGGTCCCAGACTCCCCCACTACAGGAAACATCCTCTCCACATCCTCTCTGTCAGGGTCCTCTGATCCCAGACTCCCCCACTACAGGAAACATCCTCTCCACATCCTCTGTATCAGTGTCCTCTGGTCCTAGACTCCACCACTACAGGAACCATCGTCTCCACATCCACTCTATCTGTGTCCTCTGGTCCTAGACTCCCCCACTACAGGAAATATCCTCTCCACATCCACTCTATCTGTGTCATTTGGTCCTAGACTCCCCCACTATAGGAAACATCCTCTCCACATCCACTCTATCTGTGTCCTCTGGTCCTAGACTCCACCACTACAGGAACCATCGTCTCCACATCCACTGTATCTGTGTCCTCTGGTCCTAGACTCCCCCACTACAGGAAACATCCTCTCCACATCCACTCTATCTGTGTCCTCTGGTCCCAGACTCCCTCACTACAGGAAACATCCTCTCCATATCCTCTCTATCTGTGTCCTCTGGTCCCAGACTCCCCCACTATAGGAAACATCATCTCCACATCCTCTCTATCAGTGTCCTCTGATCCCAGACTCTCTCACTACAGGAAATATCCTGTCCACATCCAATCTATCTGTGTCCTGTGGTCCTAGACTCCCCCACCACAGGAAACATCCTCTCCACATCCACTCTATCTGTGTCCTCTGGTCGCAGACTCCCTCACTACAGGAAATATCCTCTCCACATCCAATCTATCTGTGTCCTCTGGTCCCAGACTCCCCCTCTACGGGAAACATCCTCTCCACATCCACTCTATCAGTGCCCTCTGGTCCTGGACTCCCTCACTACAGGAAACATCCTCTCCACATCCACTCTATCAGTGTCCTCTGGTCGCAGACTCCCCCACGTCAGGAAACATCCTCTCCACATCCATTCTATCTGTGTCCTCTGGTCCTAGACTCCCCCACTACAGGAAACATCCTCTCCACATCCACTGAATCTGTGTTCTCTGGTCCTAGAGTCCACCACTACAGGAAACATCCTCTCCACATCCACTCTATCGGTGTCATCTGGTCGTAGACTCCCCCACTATAGGAAACATCCTCTCCACATCCACTCTATCTGTGTCCTCTGGTCCTAGACTCACACACTACAGGAAATAACCTCTCCACAACCACTCTATCTGTGTCCTCTGGTCCTAGATCCCCCACTACAGGAAACATCCTCTCCACATCCACTGTATTTGTGTCCTCTGGTCCTAGACTCCCCCACTATAAGAAACATCCACACCCCATCCACTCTATCTGTGTCCTCTGGTCCTAGACTCCCCCACTGCAGGAAACATCCTCTCCACATCCACTCTAACAGTGTCCTCTGGTCCTTGACTTCACCACTACAGGAAACATCCTCTCCACATCCACTCTATCTGTGTCCTCTGGTCGCAGACTCCCTCACTACAGGAAATATCCTCTCCACATCCAATCTATCTGTGTCCTCTGGTCCCAGACTCCCCCTCTACGGGAAACATCCTCTCCACATCCACTCTATCTGTGCCCTCTGGTCCTGGACTCCCTCACTACAGGAAATATCCTCTCCACATCCAATCTACCTGTGTCCTCTGGTGCTAGACACCCATACATCAGGAAAGAACCTCTCCACATCCACTCCATCTGTGTTCTCTGGTCATAGAGTGCACCACTACAGGAAACATCCTCTCCACATCCACTCTATCTGTGTCCTCTGGTCCTAGACTCACACACTACAGGAAATATCCTTTCCACATTCACTCTATCTGTGTCCTCTGGTCCTAGACTCCCCCACGTCAGGAAAGAACCTCTCCACATCCACTCTATCTGTGTCCTCTGGTCCTAGACTCCCCCACTACAGGAAACATCCTCTCCACATCCACTCTATCTGTGTCCTCTGGTCCTAGACTCCCCCACTACAGGAAACATCCTCTCCACATCCACTCTATCTGTGTCCTCTGGTCGCAGACCCCCTCATTAGAGGAAATATCCTCTCCACATCCACTCTATCTGTGTCCTCCGGGCCTAGACTCCCCAACTACAGGAAACATCCTCTCCACATCCATTGAATCTGTGTTCTCTGGTCTTAGAGTCCACCAGTACAGGAAACATCCTCTCCACATCCACTCTATCTGTGTCCTCTGGTCGCAGACCCCCTCATTAGAGGAAATATCGTCCCCACATCCACTCTATCTGTGTCCTCTGGTCCTAGACTCACACACTACAGGAAACCACCTCTCCACAACCACTCTATCTGTGTCCTCTGGTCCTAGACTCACCCACGTCTGGAAAGAACCTCTCCACATCCACTCTATCTTTGTCGTCTGGTCGCAGACTCCCCCACTACAGGAAACATCCTCTCCACATCCAATCTATCTGTGTCGTCTGGTCCCAGACTCCCCCACTGCAGGAAATATCCTCTCCACATCCAATCTATCTGTATCCTCTGGTGCTAGACACCCCCACTACAGGAAACATCCTCCCCACATCCACTCTATCTGTGTCCTCTGGTCCTAGACTCCCCCACTACAGGAAACATCTTCTCTACATCCACTGAATCTGTGTTCTCTGGACCTAGACTCCCCACTCCAAGAAATATCCTCTACACATACAATCTATCTGTATCCTCTGGTCCCAGAATCCGCACCACAGGGAACAGCCTCTCCACATCCTCACTGTCAGAGTCCACTGGTCCTAGACTCACACCCTACAGGAAACCACCTCTCCACAACCACTCTATCTGTGTCCTCTGATCCTAGACTCCCCCACTACAGGAAACATCCTCTCCGCATCCACTCTATCTGTGTCCTCTGGTCCTAGAGTCCACCACTACAGGAAACATCCTCTCCCCATCCAATCTATCTGTGTCCTGTGGTCCTAGACTCCCTCACCAGAGGAAACATCCTCTCCTCATCCACTGTATCTGTGTCCTCTGGTCCTAGACTCCCCCACTACAGGAAACATCCTCTCCACATCCACTCTATCTGTGTCCTCTGGTCCCAGACTCCCCCACTACAGGAAACATCCTCTCCACATCCTCTCTATCTGTGTCCTCTGGTCCCAGACTCCCCCACTACAGGAACCATCGTCTCCACATCCACTCTATCTGTGTCCTATGGTCCTAGACTCCCCCACTACAGGAAATATCCTCTCCACATCCAATCTATCTGTGTCCTCTGGTGCTAGACACCCACCACAGGAAACATCCTCTCCACATCCACTGTGTCTGTCTATTCTGGTCCTAGACTCCCCCACAACAGGAAACATCCTCTCCACATCCACTCTATCTCTGTCCTCTGGTCCCAGACTCCCCCACTACAGGAAACATCCTCTCCACATCCACTCTATCTGTGTCCTCTGGTCCCAGACTCCCCCACTACAGGAAACATCCTCTCCACATCCTCTCTATCAGTGTCCTCTGATCCCAGACTCCCTCACTACAGGAAATATCCTCTCCACATCCAATCTATCTGTGTCCTGTGGTCCTAGACTCCCCCACTACAGGAAACATCCTCTCCACATCCACTGTATCTGTGTCCTCTGGTCCTAGACTCCCCCACTGCAGGAAACATCCTCTCCACATCCACTCTATCTGTGTCCACTGGTCGTAGACTCCCCCACTACAGGAAACATCCTCTCCAGAACCACTCTATCTGTGTACTCTGGTCCCAGACTCCCCCACTACAGGAAACATCCTCTCCACATCCTCTCTGTCAGGGTCCTCTGATCCCAGACTCCCCCACTACAGGAAACATCCTCCCCACATCCTCTGTATCAGTGTCCTCTGGTCCTAGACTCCACCACTACAGGAACCATCGTCTCCACATCCACTCTATCTGTGTCCTCTGGTCCTAGACTCCCCCACTACAGGAAATATCCTCTCCACATCCACTCTATCTGTGTCATTTGGTCCTAGACTCCCCCACTATAGGAAACATCCTCTCCACATCCACTCTATCTGTGTCCTCTGGTCCTAGACTCCACCACTACAGGAACCATCGTCTCCACATCCACTGTATCTGTGTCCTCTGGTCCTAGACTCCCCCACTACAGGAAACATCCTCTCCACATCCACTCTATCTGTGTCCTCTGGTCCCAGACTCCCTCACTACAGGAAACATCCTCTCCATATCCTCTCTATCTGTGTCCTCTGGTCCCAGACTCCCCCACTATAGGAAACATCATCTCCACATCCTCTCTATCAGTGTCCTCTGATCCCAGACTCCCTCACTACAGGAAATATCCTGTCCACATCCAATCTATCTGTGTCCTGTGGTCCTAGACTCCCCCACCACAGGAAACATCCTCTCCACATCCACTGTATCTGTGTCCTCTGGTCCTAGACTCCCCCACTACAGGAAACATCCTCTCCACATCCACTCTATCTGTGTCCTCTGGTCCCAGACTCCCCCACTACAGGAAACATCCTCTCCACATCCTCTCTATCAGTGTCCTCTGGTCCTAGACTCCACCACTACAGGAACCATCGTCTCCACATCCACTCTATCTGTGTCATCTGGTCCTAGACTCCCCCACTATAGGAAACATCCTCTCCACATCCACTCGATCTGTGTCCTCTGGTCGCAGACCCCCTCATTAGAGGAAATATCCTCTCCACATCCACTCTATCTGTGTCCTCCGGGCCTAGACTCCCCCACTACAGGAAACATCCTCTCCACATCCACTGAATCTGTGTTCTCTGGTCGCAGCGTCCGACCACAGGGAACAGCCTCTCCACATCCTCTCTGTCAGTGTTCTCTGGTCCTAGACTCCACCACGTCAGGAAACATCCTCTCCACATCCACTCTATCTGTGTCCTCTGGTCCTAGACTCACACCCTACAGGAAACAAACTCTCCACAACCACTCTATCTGTGTCCTCTGGTCTTAGAGTCCACCAGTACAGGAAACATCCTCTCCACATCCACTCTATCTGTGTCATCTGGTCCTAGACTCCCCCACTATAGGAAACATCCTCTCCACATCTACTCTATCTGTGTCATCTGGTCCTAGACTCCCCCACTATAGGAAACATCCTCTCCACATCCACGATATCTGTGTCCTCTGGTCCATGAGTCACACAATACAGGAAACATCCTCTCCACATCCACTCTATCTGTGTCCTCTGGTGCTAGACTCCCCCACTACAGGAAACATCCTCTCAACATCCACTCTACCTGTGTCCTCTGGTCCTAGACTCCCCCACTATAGGAAACATCCTCCCCACATTCACTCTATCTGTGTCCTCTGGTCCTAGAATCCCCCACTATAGGAAACATCCTCCCCACATTCACTCTATCTGTGTCCTCTGGTCCTAGACTCCCCCACTACAGGAAACATCCTCTCCACATCCACTCTATCTGTGTCCTCTGGTCCTAGACTCCCCCACTATAGGAAACAACCTCTCCACAACCACTCTATCTGTGTCCTCTGGTCCTAGAGTCCACCAGTACAGGAAACATCCTCTCCACATCCACTCTATCTGTGTCATCTGGTCCTAGACTCCCCCACTATAGGAAACATCCTCTCCACATCTACTCTATCTGTGTCATCTGGTCCTAGACTCCCCCACTATAGGAAACATCCTCTCCACATCCACTCTATCTGTGTCCTCTGGTCGCAGACCCCCTCATTAGAGGAAATATCCTCTCCACATCCACTCTATCTGTGTCCTCCGGGCCTAGACTCCCCAACTACAGGAAACATCCTCTCCACATCCATTGAATCTGTGTTCTCTGGTCTTAGAGTCCACCAGTACAGGAAACATCCTCTCCACATCCACTCTATCTGTGTCCTCTGGTCGCAGACCCCCTCATTAGAGGAAATATCCTCCCCACATCCACTCTATCTGTGTCCTCTGGTCCTAGACTCACACACTACAGAAAACCACCTCTCCACAACCACTCTATCTGTGTCCTCTGGTCCTAGACTCACCCACGTCAGGAAAGAACCTCTCCACATCCACTCTATCTTTGTCGTCTGGTCGCAGACTCCCCCACTACAGGAAACATCCTCTCCACATCCAATCTATCTGTGTCGTCTGGTCCCAGACTCCCCCACTGCAGGAAATATCCTCTCCACATCCAATCTATCTGTATCCTCTGGTGCTAGACACCCCCACTACAGGAAACATCCTCCCCACATCCACTCTATCTGTGTCCTCTGGTCCTAGACTCCCCCACTACAGGAAACATCTTCTCTACATCCACTGAATCTGTGTTCTCTGGACCTAGACTCCCCACTCCAAGAAATATCCTCTACACATACAATCTATCTGTATCCTCTGGTCCCAGAATCCGCACCACAGGGAACAGCCTCTCCACATCCTCTCTGTCAGAGTCCACTGGTCCTAGACTCACACCCTACAGGAAACCACCTCTCCACAACCACTCTATCTGTGTCCTCTGATCCTAGACTCCCCCACTACAGGAAACATCCTCTCCGCATCCACTCTATCTGTGTCCTCTGGTCCTAGAGTCCACCACTACAGGAAACATCCTCTCCCCATCCAATCTATCTGTGTCCTGTGGTCCTAGACTCCCTCACCAGAGGAAACATCCTCTCCTCATCCACTGTATCTGTGTCCTCTGGTCCTAGACTCCCCCACTACAGGAAACATCCTCTCCACATCCACTCTATCTGTGTCCTCTGGTCCCAGACTCCCCCACTACAGGAAACATCCTCTCCACATCCTCTCTATCTGTGTCCTCTGGTCCCAGACTCCCCCACTACAGGAACCATCGTCTCCACATCCACTCTATCTGTGTCCTATGGTCCTAGACTCCCCCACTACAGGAAATATCCTCTCCACATCCAATCTATCTGTGTCCTCTGGTGCTAGACACCCACCACAGGAAACATCCTCTCCACATCCACTGTGTCTGTCTATTCTGGTCCTAGACTCCCCCACAACAGGAAACATCCTCTCCACATCCACTCTATCTCTGTCCTCTGGTCCCAGACTCCCCCACTACAGGAAACATCCTCTCCACATCCACTCTATCTGTGTCCTCTGGTCCCAGACTCCCCCACTACAGGAAACATCCTCTCCACATCCTCTCTATCAGTGTCCTCTGATCCCAGACTCCCTCACTACAGGAAATATCCTCTCCACATCCAATCTATCTGTGTCCTGTGGTCCTAGACTCCCCCACTACAGGAAACATCCTCTCCACATCCACTGTATCTGTGTCCTCTGGTCCTAGACTCCCCCACTGCAGGAAACATCCTCTCCACATCCACTCTATCTGTGTCCACTGGTCGTAGACTCCCCCACTACAGGAAACATCCTCTCCAGAACCACTCTATCTGTGTACTCTGGTCCCAGACTCCCCCACTACAGGAAACATCCTCTCCACATCCTCTCTGTCAGGGTCCTCTGATCCCAGACTCCCCCACTACAGGAAACATCCTCTCCACATCCTCTGTATCAGTGTCCTCTGGTCCTAGACTCCACCACTACAGGAACCATCGTCTCCACATCCACTCTATCTGTGTCCTCTGGTCCTAGACTCCCCCACTACAGGAAATATCCTCTCCACATCCACTCTATCTGTGTCATTTGGTCCTAGACTCCCCCACTATAGGAAACATCCTCTCCACATCCACTCTATCTGTGTCCTCTGGTCCTAGACTCCACCACTACAGGAACCATCGTCTCCACATCCACTGTATCTGTGTCCTCTGGTCCTAGACTCCCCCACTACAGGAAACATCCTCTCCACATCCACTCTATCTGTGTCCTCTGGTCCCAGACTCCCTCACTACAGGAAACATCCTCTCCATATCCTCTCTATCTGTGTCCTCTGGTCCCAGACTCCCCCACTATAGGAAACATCATCTCCACATCCTCTCTATCAGTGTCCTCTGATCCCAGACTCCCTCACTACAGGAAATATCCTGTCCACATCCAATCTATCTGTGTCCTGTGGTCCTAGACTCCCCCACCACAGGAAACATCCTCTCCACATCCACTGTATCTGTGTCCTCTGGTCCTAGACTCCCCCACTACAGGAAACATCCTCTCCACATCCACTCTATCTGTGTCCTCTGGTCCCAGACTCCCCCACTACAGGAAACATCCTCTCCACATCCTCTCTATCAGTGTCCTCTGGTCCTAGACTCCACCACTACAGGAACCATCGTCTCCACATCCACTCTATCTGTGTCATCTGGTCCTAGACTCCCCCACTATAGGAAACATCCTCTCCACATCCACTCGATCTGTGTCCTCTGGTCGCAGACCCCCTCATTAGAGGAAATATCCTCTCCACATCCACTCTATCTGTGTCCTCCGGGCCTAGACTCCCCCACTACAGGAAACATCCTCTCCACATCCACTGAATCTGTGTTCTCTGGTCGCAGCGTCCGACCACAGGGAACAGCCTCTCCACATCCTCTCTGTCAGTGTTCTCTGGTCCTAGACTCCACCACGTCAGGAAACATCCTCTCCACATCCACTCTATCTGTGTCCTCTGGTCCTAGACTCACACCCTACAGGAAACAAACTCTCCACAACCACTCTATCTGTGTCCTCTGGTCTTAGAGTCCACCAGTACAGGAAACATCCTCTCCACATCCACTCTATCTGTGTCATCTGGTCCTAGACTCCCCCACTATAGGAAACATCCTCTCCACATCTACTCTATCTGTGTCATCTGGTCCTAGACTCCCCCACTATAGGAAACATCCTCTCCACATCCACGATATCTGTGTCCTCTGGTCCATGAGTCACACAATACAGGAAACATCCTCTCCACATCCACTCTATCTGTGTCCTCTGGTGCTAGACTCCCCCACTACAGGAAACATCCTCTCAACATCCACTCTACCTGTGTCCTCTGGTCCTAGACTCCCCCACTATAGGAAACATCCTCCCCACATTCACTCTATCTGTGTCCTCTGGTCCTAGAATCCCCCACTATAGGAAATATCCTCCCCACATTCACTCTATCTGTGTCCTCTGGTCCTAGACTCCCCCACTACAGGAAACATCCTCTCCACATCCACTCTATCTGTGTCCTCTGGTCCTAGACTCCCCCACTATAGGAAACAACCTCTCCACAACCACTCTATCTGTGTCCTCTGGTCCTAGAGTCCACCAGTACAGGAAACATCCTCTCCACATCCACTCTATCTGTGTCATCTGGTCCTAGACTCCCCCACTATAGGAAACATCCTCTCCACATCTACTCTATCTGTGTCATCTGGTCCTAGACTCCCCCACTATAGGAAACATCCTCTCCACATCCACGCTATCTGTGTCCTCTGGTCCTAGAGTCACACACTACAGGAAACATCCTCTCCACATCCACTCTATCTGTGTCCTCTGGTCCTAGACTCCCCCACTACAGGAAACATCCTCTCCACATCCACTCTATCTGTGTCCTCTGGTCCTTGACTCCCCCACTATAGGAAACATCCTCCCCACATTCCTCTATGTGTGTCCTCTGGTCCTAGACTCCCCCACTATAGGAAACATCCTCCCCACATTCACTCTATCTGTGTCCTCTGGTCCTAGACTCCCCCACTACAGGAAACATCCTCTCCACATCCACTCTATCAGTGTCCTCTGGTCGCAGACTCCCCCACGTCAGGAAACATCCTCTCCACATCCATTCTATCTGTGTCCTCTGGTCCTAGACTCCCCCACTACAGGAAACATCCTCTCCACATCCACTGAATCTGTGTTCTCTGGTCCTAGAGTCCACCACTACAGGAAACATCCTCTCCACATCCACTCTATCGGTGTCATCTGGTCGTAGACTCCCCCACTATAGGAAACATCCTCTCCACATCCACTCTATCTGTGTCCTCTGGTCCTAGACTCACACACTACAGGAAATAACCTCTCCACAACCACTCTATCTGTGTCCTCTGGTCCTAGATCCCCCACTACAGGAAACATCCTCTCCACATCCACTGTATTTGTGTCCTCTGGTCCTAGACTCCCCCACTATAAGAAACATCCACACCCCATCCACTCTATCTGTGTCCTCTGGTCCTAGACTCCCCCACTGCAGGAAACATCCTCTCCACATCCACTCTAACAGTGTCCTCTGGTCCTTGACTTCACCACTACAGGAAACATCCTCTCCACATCCACTCTATCTGTGTCCTCTGGTCCTAGACTCACACACTACAGGAAACCACCTCTCCACAACCACTCTATCTGTGTCCTCTGGTCCTAGACTCACCCACGTCAGGAAAGAACCTCTCCACATCCACTCTATCTTTGTCGTCTGGTCGCAGACTCCCCCACTACAGGAAACATCCTCTCCACATCCAATCTATCTGTGTCGTCTGGTCCCAGACTCCCCCACTGCAGGAAATATCCTCTCCACATCCAATCTATCTGTATCCTCTGGTGCTAGACACCCCCACTACAGGAAACATCCTCCCCACATCCACTCTATCCGTGTCCTCTGGTCCTAGACTCCCCCACTACAGGAAACATCTTCTCTACATCCACTGAATCTGTGTTCTCTGGACCTAGACTCCCCACTCCAAGAAATATCCTCTCCACATACAATCTATCTGTATCCTCTGGTCCCAGAATCCGCACCACAGGGAACAGCCTCTCCACATCCTCTCTGTCAGAGTCCACTGATCCTAGACTCCCCCACTACAGGAAACATCCTCTCCGCATCCACTCTATCTGTGTCCTCTGGTCCTAGAGTCCACCACTACAGGAAACATCCTCTCCCCATCCAATCTATCTGTGTCCTGTGGTCCTAGACTCCCCCACCAGAGGAAACATCCTCTCCTCATCCACTGTATCTGTGTCCTCTGGTCCTAGACTCCCCCACTACAGGAAACATCCTCTCCACATCCACTCTATCTGTGTCCTCTGGTCCCAGACTCCCCCACTACAGGAAACATCCTCTCCACATCCTCTCTATCTGTGTCCTCTGGTCCCAGACTCCCCCACTACAGGAACCATCGTCTCCACATCCACTCTATCTGTGTCCTATGGTCCTAGACTCCCCCACTACAGGAAATATCCTCTCCACATCCAATCTATCTGTGTCCTCTGGTGCTAGACACCCACCACAGGAAACATCCTCTCCACATCCACTGTGTCTGTTTATTCTGGTCCTAGACTCCCCCACAACAGGAAACATCCTCTCCACATCCACTCTATCTCTGTCCTCTGGTCCCAGACTCCCCCACTACAGGAAACATCCTCTCCACATCCACTCTATCTGTGTCCTCTGGTCCCAGACTCCCCCACTACAGGAAACATCCTCTCCACATCCTCTCTATCAGTGTCCTCTGATCCCAGACTCCCTCACTACAGGAAATATCCTCTCCACATCCAATCTATCTGTGTCCTGTGGTCCTAGACTCCCCCACTACAGGAAACATCCTCTCCACATCCACTGTATCTGTGTCCTCTGGTCCTAGACTCCCCCACTGCAGGAAACATCCTCTCCACATCCACTCTATCTGTGTCCACTGGTCCCAGACTCCCCCACTACAGGAAACATCCTCTCCACATCCTCTCTGTCAGGGTCCTCTGATCCCAGACTCCCCCACTACAGGAAACATCCTCTCCACATCCTCTGTATCAGTGTCCTCTGGTCCTAGACTCCACCACTACAGGAACCATCGTCTCCACATCCACTCTATCTGTGTCCTCTGGTCCTAGACTCCCCCACTACAGGAAATATCCTCTCCACATCCACTCTATCTGTGTCATTTGGTCCTAGACTCCCCCACTATAGGAAACATCCTCTCCACATCCACTCTATCTGTGTCCTCTGGTCCTAGACTCCACCACTACAGGAACCATCGTCTCCACATCCACTGTATCTGTGTCCTCTGGTCCTAGACTCCCCCACTACAGGAAACATCCTCTCCACATCCACTCTATCTGTGTCCTCTGGTCCCAGACTCCCTCACTACAGGAAACATCCTCTCCATATCCTCTCTATCTGTGTCCTCTGGTCCCAGACTCCCCCACTATAGGAAACATCATCTCCACATCCTCTCTATCAGTGTCCTCTGATCCCAGACTCCCTCACTACAGGAAATATCCTGTCCACATCCAATCTATCTGTGTCCTGTGGTCCTAGACTCCCCCACCACAGGAAACATCCTCTCCACATCCACTGTATCTGTGTCCTCTGGTCCTAGACTCCCCCACTACAGGAAACATCCTCTCCACATCCACTCTATCTGTGTCCTCTGGTCCCAGACTCCCCCACTACAGGAAACATCCTCTCCACATCCTCTCTATCAGTGTCCTCTGGTCCTAGACTCCACCACTACAGGAACCATCGTCTCCACATCCACTCTATCTGTGTCATCTGGTCCTAGACTCCCCCACTATAGGAAACATCCTCTCCACATCCACTCGATCTGTGTCCTCTGGTCGCAGACCCCCTCATTAGAGGAAATATCCTCTCCACATCCACTCTATCTGTGTCCTCCGGGCCTAGACTCCCCCACTACAGGAAACATCCTCTCCACATCCACTGAATCTGTGTTCTCTGGTCGCAGCGTCCGACCACAGGGAACAGCCTCTCCACATCCTCTCTGTCAGTGTTCTCTGGTCCTAGACTCCACCACGTCAGGAAACATCCTCTCCACATCCACTCTATCTGTGTCCTCTGGTCCTAGACTCACACCCTACAGGAAACAAACTCTCCACAACCACTCTATCTGTGTCCTCTGGTCTTAGAGTCCACCAGTACAGGAAACATCCTCTCCACATCCACTCTATCTGTGTCATCTGGTCCTAGACTCCCCCACTATAGGAAACATCCTCTCCACATCTACTCTATCTGTGTCATCTGGTCCTAGACTCCCCCACTATAGGAAACATCCTCTCCACATCCACGATATCTGTGTCCTCTGGTCCATGAGTCACACAATACAGGAAACATCCTCTCCACATCCACTCTATCTGTGTCCTCTGGTGCTAGACTCCCCCACTACAGGAAACATCCTCTCAACATCCACTCTACCTGTGTCCTCTGGTCCTAGACTCCCCCACTATAGGAAACATCCTCCCCACATTCACTCTATCTGTGTCCTCTGGTCCTAGAATCCCCCACTATAGGAAACATCCTCCCCACATTCACTCTATCTGTGTCCTCTGGTCCTAGACTCCCCCACTACAGGAAACATCCTCTCCACATCCACTCTATCTGTGTCCTCTGGTCCTAGACTCCCCCACTATAGGAAACAACCTCTCCACAACCACTCTATCTGTGTCCTCTGGTCCTAGAGTCCACCAGTACAGGAAACATCCTCTCCACATCCACTCTATCTGTGTCATCTGGTCCTAGACTCCCCCACTATAGGAAACATCCTCTCCACATCTACTCTATCTGTGTCATCTGGTCCTAGACTCCCCCACTATAGGAAACATCCTCTCCACATCCACGCTATCTGTGTCCTCTGGTCCTAGAGTCACACACTACAGGAAACATCCTCTCCACATCCACTCTATCTGTGTCCTCTGGTCCTAGACTCCCCCACTACAGGAAACATCCTCTCCACATCCACTCTATCTGTGTCCTCTGGTCCTTGACTCCCCCACTATAGGAAACATCCTCCCCACATTCCTCTATGTGTGTCCTCTGGTCCTAGACTCCCCCACTATAGGAAACATCCTCCCCACATTCACTCTATCTGTGTCCTCTGGTCCTAGACTCCCCCACTACAGGAAACATCCTCTCCACATCCACTCTATCAGTGTCCTCTGGTCGCAGACTCCCCCACGTCAGGAAACATCCTCTCCACATCCATTCTATCTGTGTCCTCTGGTCCTAGACTCCCCCACTACAGGAAACATCCTCTCCACATCCACTGAATCTGTGTTCTCTGGTCCTAGAGTCCACCACTACAGGAAACATCCTCTCCACATCCACTCTATCGGTGTCATCTGGTCGTAGACTCCCCCACTATAGGAAACATCCTCTCCACATCCACTCTATCTGTGTCCTCTGGTCCTAGACTCACACACTACAGGAAATAACCTCTCCACAACCACTCTATCTGTGTCCTCTGGTCCTAGATCCCCCACTACAGGAAACATCCTCTCCACATCCACTGTATTTGTGTCCTCTGGTCCTAGACTCCCCCACTATAAGAAACATCCACACCCCATCCACTCTATCTGTGTCCTCTGGTCCTAGACTCCCCCACTGCAGGAAACATCCTCTCCACATCCACTCTAACAGTGTCCTCTGGTCCTTGACTTCACCACTACAGGAAACATCCTCTCCACATCCACTCTATCTGTGTCCTCTGGTCCCAGACTCCCCCTCTAGGGGAAACATCCTCTCCACATCCACTCTATCTCTGCCCTCTGGTCCTGGACTCCCTCACTACAGGAAATATCCTCTCCACATCCAATCTACCTGTGTCCTCTGGTGCTAGACACCCATACATCAGGAAAGAACCTCTCCACATCCACTCCATCTGTGTTCTCTGGTCATAGAGTGCACCACTACAGGAAACATCCTCTCCACATCCACTCTATCTGTGTCCTCTGGTCCTAGACTCACACACTACAGGAAATATCCTTTCCACATTCACTCTATCTGTGTCCTCTGGTCCTAGACTCCCCCACGTCAGGAAAGAACCTCTCCACATCCACTCTATCTGTGTCCTCTGGTCCTAGACTCCCCCACTACAGGAAACATCCTCTCCACATCCACTCTATCTGTGTCCTCTGGTCCTAGACTCCCCCACTACAGGAAACATCCTCTCCACATCCACTCTATCTGTGTCCTCTGGTCGCAGACCCCCTCATTAGAGGAAATATCCTCTCCACATCCACTCTATCTGTGTCCTCCGGGCCTAGACTCCCCAACTACAGGAAACATCCTCTCCACATCCATTGAATCTGTGTTCTCTGGTCTTAGAGTCCACCAGTACAGGAAACATCCTCTCCACATCCACTCTATCTGTGTCCTCTGGTCGCAGACCCCCTCATTAGAGGAAATATCCTCCCCACATCCACTCTATCTGTGTCCTCTGGTCCTAGACTCACACACTACAGGAAACCACCTCTCCACAACCACTCTATCTGTGTCCTCTGGTCCTAGACTCCCCCACTGCAGGAAACATCCTCTCCACATCCACTCTAACAGTGTCCTCTGGTCCTTGACTTCACCACTACAGGAAACATCCTCTCCACATCCACTCTATCTGTGTCCTCTGGTCCCAGACTCCCCCTCTAGGGGAAACATCCTCTCCACATCCACTCTATCTGTGCCCTCTGGTCCTGGACTCCCTCACTACAGGAAATATCCTCTCCACATCCAATCTACCTGTGTCCTCTGGTGCTAGACACCCATACATCAGGAAAGAACCTCTCCACATCCACTCCATCTGTGTTCTCTGGTCATAGAGTGCACCACTACAGGAAACATCCTCTCCACATCCACTCTATCTGTGTCCTCTGGTCCTAGACTCACACACTACAGGAAATATCCTTTCCACATTCACTCTATCTGTGTCCTCTGGTCCTAGACTCCCCCACGTCAGGAAAGAACCTCTCCACATCCACTCTATCTGTGTCCTCTGGTCCTAGACTCCCCCACTACAGGAAACATCCTCTCCACATCCACTCTATCTGTGTCCTCTGGTCCTAGACTCCCCCACTACAGGAAACATCCTCTCCACATCCACTCTATCTGTGTCCTCTGGTCGCAGACCCCCTCATTAGAGGAAATATCCTCTCCACATCCACTCTATCTGTGTCCTCCGGGCCTAGACTCCCCAACTACAGGAAACATCCTCTCCACATCCATTGAATCTGTGTTCTCTGGTCTTAGAGTCCACCAGTACAGGAAACATCCTCTCCACATCCACTCTATCTGTGTCCTCTGGTCGCAGACCCCCTCATTAGAGGAAATATCCTCCCCACATCCACTCTATCTGTGTCCTCTGGTCCTAGACTCACACACTACAGGAAACCACCTCTCCACAACCACTCTATCTGTGTCCTCTGGTCCTAGACTCACCCACGTCAGGAAAGAACCTCTCCACATCCACTCTATCTTTGTCGTCTGGTCGCAGACTCCCCCACTACAGGAAACATCCTCTCCACATCCACTCTATCTGTGTCCTCTGGTCCCAGACTCCCCCACTACAGGAAACATCCTCTCCACATCCTCTCTATCTGTGTCCTCTGGTCCCAGACTCCCCCACTACAGGAAACATCCTCTCCACATCCTCTCTATCAGTGTCCTCTGGTCCTAGACTCCCCCACTGCAGGAAACATCCTCTCCACATCCACTCTATCTGTGTCCACTGGTCGTAGACTCCCCCACTACAGGAAACATCCTCTCCAGAACCACTCTATCTGTGTACTCTGGTCCCAGACTCCCCCACTACAGGAAACATCCTCTCCACATCCTCTCTGTCAGGGTCCTCTGATCCCAGACTCCCCCACTACAGGAAACATCCTCTCCACATCCTCTGTATCAGTGTCCTCTGGTCCTAGACTCCACCACTACAGGAACCATCGTCTCCACATCCACTCTATCTGTGTCCTCTGGTCCTAGACTCCCCCACTACAGGAAATATCCTCTCCACATCCACTCTATCTGTGTCATTTGGTCCTAGACTCCCCCACTATAGGAAACATCCTCTCTACATCCACTCTATCTGTGTCCTCTGGTCCTAGACTCCACCACTACAGGAACCATCGTCTCCACATCCACTGTATCTGTGTCCTCTGGTCCTAGACTCCCCCACTACAGGAAACATCCTCTCCACATCCACTCTATCTGTGTCCTCTGGTCCCAGACTCCCTCACTACAGGAAACATCCTCTCCATATCCTCTCTATCTGTGTCCTCTAGTCCCAGACTCCCCCACTATAGGAAACATCATCTCCACATCCTCTCTATCAGTGTCCTCTGATCCCAGACTCCCTCACTACAGGAAATATCCTGTCCACATCCAATCTATCTGTGTCCTGTGGTCCTAGACTCCCCCACCACAGGAAACATCCTCTCCACATCCACTGTATCTGTGTCCTCTGGTCCTAGACTCCCCCACTACAGGAAACATCCTCTCCACATCCACTCTATCTGTGTCCTCTGGTCCCAGACTCCCCCACTACAGGAAACATCCTCTCCACATCCTCTCTATCAGTGTCCTCTGGTCCTAGACTCCCCCACTATAGGAAACATCCTCTCCACATCCACTCTATCTGTGTCCTCTGGTCGCAGACCCCCTCATTAGAGGAAATATCCTCTCCACATCCACTCTATCTGTGTCCTCCGGGCCTAGACTCCCCCACTACAGGAAACATCCTCTCCACATCCACTGAATCTGTGTTCTCTGGTCTTAGAGTCCACCAGTACAGGAAACATCCTCTCCACATCCACTCTATCTGTGTCCACTGGTCGCAGACTCCCCCACTACAGGAAATATCCTCTCCACATCCACTCTATCTGTGTCATTTGGTCCTAGACTCCCCCACTATAGGAAACATCCTCTCCACATCCACTCTATCTGTGTCCTCTGGTCCTAGACTCCACCACTACAGGAACCATCGTCTCCACATCCACTCTATCTGTGTCATCTGGTCCTAGACTCCCTCACTACAGGAAATATCCTCTCCACATCCAATCTACCTGTGTCCTCTGGTGCTAGACACCCATACATCAGGAAAGAACCTCTCCACATCCACTCCATCTGTGTTCTCTGGTCATAGAGTGCACCACTACAGGAAACATCCTCTCCACATCCACTCTATCTGTGTCCTCTGGTCCTAGACTCACACACTACAGGAAATATCCTTTCCGCATTCACTCTATCTGTGTCCTCTGGTCCTAGACTCCCCCACGTCAGGAAAGAACCTCTCCACATCCACTCTATCTGTGTCCTCTGGTCCTAGACTCCCCCACTACAGGAAACATCCTCTCCACATCCACTCTATCTGTGTCCTCTGGTCCTAGACTCCCCCACTACAGGAAACATCCTCTCCACATCCACTCTATCTGTGTCCTCTGGTCGCAGACCCCCTCATTAGAGGAAATATCCTCCCCACATCCACTCTATCTGTGTCCTCTGGTCCTAGACTCACACACTACAGGAAACCACCTCTCCACAACCACTCTATCTGTGTCCTCTGGTCCTAGACTCACCCACGTCAGGAAAGAACCTCTCCACATCCACTCTATCTTTGTCGTCTGGTCGCAGACTCCCCCACTACAGGAAACATCCTCTCCACATCCAATCTATCTGTGTCGTCTGGTCCCAGACTCCCCCACTGCAGGAAATATCCTCTCCACATCCAATCTATCTGTATCCTCTGGTGCTAGACACCCCCACTACAGGAAACATCCTCCCCACATCCACTCTATCTGCGTCCTCTGGTCCTAGACTCCCCCACTACAGGAAACATCTTCTCTACATCCACTGAATCTGTGTTCTCTGGACCTAGACTCCCCACTCCAAGAAATATCCTCTCCACATACAATCTATCTGTATCCTCTGGTCCCAGAATCCGCACCACAGGGAACAGCCTCTCCACATCCTCTCTGTCAGTGTCCACTGGTCCTAGACTCACACCCTACAGGAAACCACCTCTCCACAACCACTCTATCTGTGTCCTCTGGTCCTAGAGTCCACCACTACAGGAAACATCCTCTCCCCATCAAATCTATCTGTGTCCTGTGGTCCTAGACTCCCCCACCAGAGGAAACATCCTCTCCACATCCACTGTATCTGTGTCCTCTGGTCCTAGACTCCCCCACTACAGGAAACATCCTCTCCACATCCACTCTATCTGTGTCCTCTGGTCCCAGACTCCCCCACTACAGGAAACATCCTCTCCACATCCTCTCTATCTGTGTCCTCTGGTCCCAGACTCCCCCACTACAGGAACCATCATCTCCACATCCACTCTATCTGTGTCCTCTGGTCCTAGACTCCCCCACTACAGGAAATATCCTCTCCACATCCACTCTATCTGTGTCATTTGGTCCTAGACTCCCCCACTATAGGAAACATCCTCTCCACATCCACTCTATCTGTGTCCTCTGGTCCTAGACTCCACCACTACAGGAACCATCGTCTCCACATCCACTGTATCTGTGTCCTCTGGTCCTAGACTCCCCCACTACAGGAAACATCCTCTCCACATCCACTCTATCTGTGTCCTCTGGTCCCAGACTCCCTCACTACAGGAAACATCCTCTCCATATCCTCTCTATCTGTGTCCTCTGGTCCCAGACTCCCCCACTATAGGAAACATCATCTCCACATCCTCTCTATCAGTGTCCTCTGATCCCAGACTCCCTCACTACAGGAAATATCCTGTCCACATCCAATCTATCTGTGTCCTGTGGTCCTAGACTCCCCCACCACAGGAAACATCCTCTCCACATCCACTGTATCTGTGTCCTCTGGTCCTAGACTCCCCCACTACAGGAAACATCCTCTTAACATCCACTCTATCTGTGTCCTCTGGTCCCAGACTCCCCCACTACAGGACACATCCTCTCCACATCCTCTCTATCAGTGTCCTCTGGTCCTAGACTCCACCACTACAGGAACCATCGTCTCCACATCCACTCTATTTGTGTCATCTGGTCCTAGACTCCCCCACTATAGGAAACATCCTCTCCACATCCACTCGATCTGTGTCCTCTGGTCGCAGACCCCCTCATTAGAGGAAATATCCTCTCCACATCCACTCTATCTGTGTCCTCTGGTCGCAGACCCTCTCATTAGAGGAAATATCCTCTCCACATCCACTCTATCTGTGTCCTTTGGTCCTAGACTCCCCCACTACAGGAAACATCCTCTCCACATCCACTGAATCTGTGTTCTCTGGTCTTAGAGTCCACCAGTACAGGAAACATCCTCTCCACATCCACTCTATCTGTGTCCTCTGGTCCTAGACTCACACACTACAGGAAACCACCTCTCCACAACCACTCTATCTGTGTCCTCTGGTCCTAGACGCACCCACGTCAGGAAAGAACCTCTCCACATCCACTCTATCTTTGTCGTCTGGTCGCAGACTCCCCCACTACAGGAAACATCCTCTCCACATCCAATCTATCTGTGTCGTCTGGTCCCAGACTCCCCCACTGCAGGAAATATCCTCTCCACATCCAATCTATCTGTATCCTCTGGTGTTAGACACCCCCACTACAGGAAACATCCTCCCCACATCCACTCTATCTGTGTCCTCTGGTCCTAGACTCCCCCACTACAGGAAACATCTTCTCTACATCCACTGAATCTGTGTTCTCTGGACCTAGACTCCCCACTCCAAGAAATATCCTCTCCACATACAATCTATCTGTATCCTCTGGTCCCAGAATCCGCACCACAGGGAACAGCCTCTCCACATCCTCTCTGTCAGTGTCCACTGGTCCTAGACTCACACCCTACAGGAAACCACCTCTCCACAACCACTCTATCTGTGTCCTCTGGTCCTAGAGTCCACCACTACAGGAAACATCCTCTCCCCATCAAATCTATCTGTGTCCTGTGGTCCTAGACTCCCCCACCAGAGGAAACATCCTCTCCACATCCACTGTATCTGTGTCCTCTGGTCCTAGACTCCCCCACTACAGGAAACATCCTCTCCACATCCACTCTATCTGTGTCCTCTGGTCCCAGACTCCCCCACTACAGGAAACATCCTCTCCACATCCTCTCTATCTGTGTCCTCTGGTCCCAGACTCCCCCACTACAGGAACCATCATCTCCACATCCACTCTATCTGTGTCCTCTGGTCCTAGACTCCCCCACTACAGGAAATATCCTCTCCACATCCACTCTATCTGTGTCATTTGGTCCTAGACTCCCCCACTATAGGAAACATCCTCTCCACATCCACTCTATCTGTGTCCTCTGGTCCTAGACTCCACCACTACAGGAACCATCGTCTCCACATCCACTGTATCTGTGTCCTCTGGTCCTAGACCCCCCCACTACAGGAAACATCCTCTCCACATCCACTCTATCTGTGTCCTCTGGTCCCAGACTCCCTCACTACAGGAAACATCCTCTCCATATCCTCTCTATCTGTGTCCTCTGGTCCCAGACTCCCCCACTATAGGAAACATCATCTCCACATCCTCTCTATCAGTGTCCTCTGATCCCAGACTCCCTCACTACAGGAAATATCCTGTCCACATCCAATCTATCTGTGTCCTGTGGTCCTAGACTCCCCCACCACAGGAAACATCCTCTCCACATCCACTGTATCTGTGTCCTCTGGTCCTAGACTCCCCCACTACAGGAAACATCCTCTTAACATCCACTCTATCTGTGTCCTCTGGTCCCAGACTCCCCCACTACAGGACACATCCTCTCCACATCCTCTCTATCAGTGTCCTCTGGTCCTAGACTCCACCACTACAGGAACCATCGTCTCCACATCCACTCTATCTGTGTCATCTGGTCCTAGACTCCCCCACTATAGGAAACATCCTCTCCACATCCACTCGATCTGTGTCCTCTGGTCGCAGACCCCCTCATTAGAGGAAATATCCTCTCCACATCCACTCTATCTGTGTCCTCTGGTCGCAGACCCTCTCATTAGAGGAAATATCCTCTCCACATCCACTCTATCTGTGTCCTTTGGTCCTAGACTCCCCCACTACAGGAAACATCCTCTCCACATCCACTGAATCTGTGTTCTCTGGTCTTAGAGTCCACCAGTACAGGAAACATCCTCTCCACATCCACTCTATCTGTGTCCTCTGGTCCTAGACTCACACACTACAGGAAACCACCTCTCCACAACCACTCTATCTGTGTCCTCTGGTCCTAGACGCACCCACGTCAGGAAAGAACCTCTCCACATCCACTCTATCTTTGTCGTCTGGTCGCAGACTCCCCCACTACAGGAAACATCCTCTCCACATCCAATCTATCTGTGTCGTCTGGTCCCAGACTCCCCCACTGCAGGAAATATCCTCTCCACATCCAATCTATCTGTATCCTCTGGTGCTAGACACCCCCACTACAGGAAACATCCTCCCCACATCCACTCTATCTGTGTCCTCTGGTCCTAGACTCCCCCACTACAGGAAACATCTTCTCTACATCTACTGAATCTGTGTTCTCTGGACCTAGACTCCCCACTCCAAGAAATATCCTCTCCACATACAATCTATCTGTATCCTCTGGTCCCAGAGTCCGCACCACAGGGAACAGCCTCTCCACATCCTCTCTATCTGTGTCCACTGGTCGTAGACTCACACCCTCAGGAAACAACCTCTCCACAACCAATCTATCTGTGTCCTCTGTTCCTAGAGTCCACCACTACAGGAAACATCCTCTCCCCATCAAATCTATCTGTGTCCTGTGGTCCTAGACTCCCCCACCAGAGGAAACATCCTCTCCACATCCACTGTATCTGTGTCCTCTGGTCCTAGACTCCCCCACTACAGGAAACATCCTCTCCACATCCACTCTATCTGTGTCCTCTGGTCCCAGACTCCCCCACTACAGGAAACATCCTCTCCACATCCTCTCTATCTGTGTCCTCTGGTCCCAGACTCCCCCACTACAGGAACCATCATCTCCACATCCACTCTATCTGTGTCCTATGGTCCTAGACTCCCCCACTACAGGAAATATCCTCTCCACATCCAATCTATCTGTTTCCTCTGGTGCTAGACACCCACCACAGGAAACATCCTCTCCACATCCACTGTGTCTGTCTATTCTGGTCCTAGACTCCCCCACAACAGGAAACATCCTCTCCACATCCACTCTATCTCTGTCCTCTGGTCCCAGACTCCCCTACTACAGGAAACATCCTCTCCACATCCACTCTATCTGTGTCCCCTGGTCCCAGACTCCCCCACTACAGGAAACATCCTCTCCAGAACCACTCTATCTGTGTACTCTGGTCCCAGACTCCCCCACTACAGGAAACATCCTCTCCACATCCACTCTATCTGTGTCCTCTGGTCGTAGACTCGCCCACTACAGGAAACATCCTCTCCAGAACCACTCTATCTGTGTACTCTGGTCCCAGACTCCCCCACTACAGGAAACATCCTCTCCACATCCTCTCTATCAGGGTCCTCTGATCCCAGACTCCCTCACTGCAGGAAATATCCTCTCCACATCCAATTTATCTGTGTCCTGTGGTCCTGGACTCCCCCACCACAGGAAACATCCTCTCCACATCCACTGTATCTGTGTCCTCTGGTCCTAGACTCCCCCACTACAGGAAACATCCTCTCCACAACCACTCTATCTGTGTCCTCTGGTCCCAGACTCCCCCACTACAGGAAACATCCTCTCCACATCCTCTGTATCAGTGTCCTCTGGTCCTAGACTCCACCACTACAGGAACCATCGTCTCCACATCCACTCTATCTGTGTCCTCTGGTCCTAGACTCCCCAACTACAGGAAATATCCTCTCCACATCCACTCTATCTGTGTCATTTGGTCCTAGACTCCCCCACTATAGGAAACATCCTCTCCACATCCACTCTATCTGTGTCCTCTGGTCCTAGACTCCACCACTACAGGAACCATCGTCTCCACATCCACTCTATCTGTGTCCTCTGGTCCTAGACTCCCCCACTACAGGAACCATCGACTCCACATCCACTCTATCTGTGTCCTCTGGTCCTAGACTCCCCCACTACAGGAAACATCCTCTCCACATCCACTCTATCTGTGTCCTCTGGTCCTAGACCCCCCACTACAGGAACCATCGTCTCCACATCCACTCTATCTGTGTCCTCTGGTCCTAGACTCCACCACTACAGGAACCATCGTCTCCACATCGACTCTATCTGTGTCCTCTGGTCCTAGATTCCCCCACTACAGGAAACATCCTCTCCACATCCACTCTATCTGTGTCCTCTGGTCCTAGACTCCACCGCTACAGGAACCATCGTCTCCACATCCACTCTATCTGTGTCCTCTGGTCCTAGACTCCCCCACGACAGGAAACATCCTCTCCACATCCACTCTATCTGTGTCCTCTGGTCCCAGACTCCCCCACTACAGGAAACATCCTCTCCATATCCTCTCTATCTGTGTCCTCTGGTCCCAGACTCCCCCACTATAGGAAACATCCTCTCCACATCCTCTCTCTCAGGGTCCTCTGGTCCTAGACTCCCCCACTACAGGAAATATCCTCTCCACATCCAATCTATCTGTGTCCTGTGGTCCTAGACTCCCCCACTACAGGAAATATCCTCTCCACATCCAATCTATCTGTGTCCTGTGGTCCTAGACTCCCCCACTACAGGAAATATCCTCTCCACATCCAATCTATCTGTGGCCTGTGGTCCTAGACTCCCCCACTACAGGAAACATCCTCTCCACATCCACTATATCTGTGTCCTCTGGTCCTAGACTCCCCCACGACAGGAAACATCCTCTCCACATCCACTCTATCTGTGTCCTCTGGTCTTAGACTCCCCCACTACAGGAAACATCCTCTCCACATCCACTCTATCTGTGTCCTCTGGTCCCAGACTCCCCCACTACAGGAAACATCCTCTCCACATCCTCTCTATCTGTGTCCTCTGGTCCCAGACTCCCCCACTACAGGAACCATCGTCTCCACATCCACTCTATCTGTGTCCTCTGGTCCTAGACTCCCCCACTACAGGAAATATCCTCTCCACATCCACTCTATCTGTGTCATTTGGTCCTAGACTCCCCCACTATAGGAAACATCCTCTCCACATCCACTCTATCTGTGTCCTCTGGTCCTAGACTCCACCACTACAGGAACCATCGTCTCCACATCCACTCTATCTGTTTCCTCTGGTCCTAGACTCCCCCACTACCGGAAACATCCTCTCCACATCCACTCTATCTGTGTCCTCTGGTCCTAGACTCCCCCACAACAGGAAACATCCTCTCCACATCCACTCTATCTCTGTCCTCTGGTCCCAGACTCCCCCACTGTAGGAAACATCCTCTCCACATCCTCTCTATCAGTGTCCTCTGATCCCAGACTACCTCACTACAGGAAATATCCTCTCCACATCCAATCTATCTGTGTCCTGTGGTCCTAGACACCCCCACTACAGGAAACATCCTCTCCACATCCACTATATCTGTGTCCTCTGGTCCTAGACTCCCCCACTACAGGAAACATCCTCTCCACATCCTCTCTATCAGGGTCCTCTGATCCCAGACTCCCCCACTACAGGAAACATCCTCTCCACATCCTCTGTATCAGTGTCCTCTGGTCCTAGACTCCACCACTACAGGAACCATCGTCTCCACATCCACTCTATCTGTGTCCTCTGGTCCTAGACTCCCCCACTACAGGAAATATCCTCTCCACATCCACTCTATCTGTGTCATTTGGTCCTAGACTCCCCCACTATAGGAAACATCCTCTCCTCATCCACTCTATCTGTGTCCTCTGGTCCTAGACTCCACCACTACAGGAACCATCGTCTCCACATCCACTCTATCTGTGTCCTCTGGTCCTAGACTCCCCCACTACAGGAAACATCCCCTCCACATCCACTCTATCTGTGTCCTCTGGTCCCAGACTCCCCCACTACAGGAAACATCCTCTCCATATCCTCTCTATCTGTGTCCTCTGGTCCCAGACTCCCCCACTATAGGAAACATCATCTCCACATCCTCTCTATCAGTGTCCTCTGATCCCAGACTCCCTCACTACAGGAAATATCCTGTCCACATCCAATCTATCTGTGTCCTGTGGTCCTAGACTCCCCCACCACAGGAAACATCCTCTCCACATCCACTGTATCTGTGTCCTCTGGTCCTAGACTCCCCCACTACAGGAAACATCCTCTCCACATCCACTCTATCTGTGTCCTCTGGTCCCAGACTCCCCCACTACAGGAAACATCCTCTCCACATCCTCTCTATCAGTGTCCTCTGGTCCTAGACTCCACCACTACAGGAACCATCGTCTCCACATCCACTCTATCTGTGTCATCTGGTCCTAGACTCCCCCACTATAGGAAACATCCTCTCCACATTCACTCGATCTGTGTCCTCTGGTCGCAGACCCCCTCATTAGAGGAAATATCCTCTCCACATCCACTCTATCTGTGTCCTCTGGGCCTAGACTCCCCCACTACAGGAAACATCATCTCCACATCCACTGAATCTGTGTTCTCTGGTCTTAGAGTCCACCAGTACAGGAAACATCCTCCCCACATCCACTCTATCTGTGTCCTCTGGTCCTAGACTCACACACTACAGGAAACCACCTCTCCACAACCACTCTATCTGTGTCCTCTGGTCCTAGACGCACCCACGTCAGGAAAGAACCTCTCCACATCCACTCTATCTTTGTCGTCTGGTCGCAGACTCCCCCACTACAGGAAACATCCTCTCCACATCCAATCTATCTGTGTCCTCTGGTCCCAGACTCCCCCACTGCAGGAAATATCCTCTCCACATCCAATCTATCTGTATCCTCTGGTGCTAGACACCCCCACTACAGGAAACATCCTCCCCACATCCACTCTATCTGTGTCCTCTGGTCCTAGACTCCCCCACTACAGGAAACATCTTCTCTACATCCACTGAATCTGTGTTCTCTGGATCTAGACTCCCCACTCCAAGAAATATCCTCTCCACATACAATCTATCTGTATCCTCTGGTCCCAGAGTCCGCACCACAGGGAACAGCCTCTCCACATCCTCTCTGTCAGTGTTCTCTGGTCCTAGACTCCACCACGTCAGGAAACATCCTCTCCCCATCCACTCTATCTGTGTCCACTGGTCCTAGACTCACACCCTACAGGAAACAACCTCTCCACAACCACTCTATCTGTGTCCTCTGGTCCTAGAGTCCACCACTACAGGAAACATCCTCTCCCCATCCAATCTATCTGTGTCCTGTGGTCCTAGACTCCCCCACCAGAGGAAACATCCTCTCCACATCCACTGTATCTGTGTCCTCTGGTCCTAGACTCCCCCACTACAGGAAACATCCTCTCCACATCCACTCTATCTGTGTCCTCTGGTCCCAGACTCCCCCACTACAGGAAACATCCTCTCCACATCCACTCTATCAGTGTCCTCTGGTCCTAGACTCCCCCACTACAGGAAACATCTTCTCCACATCCACTCTATCTGTGTCCTCTGGTCCTAGACTCCCCCACTACAGGAAACATCCTCTCCAGATCCACTCTATCTGTGTCCTCTGGTCCTAGACTCCACCACTACAGGAAATATCCTCTCCACATCCACTCTATCTGTGTCCTCTGGTCCTAGACTCCACCACTACAGGAAACATCCTCTCCACTTCCACTCTATCTGTGTCCTCTGGTCCTAGACTCCCCCACTACAGGAAACATCCTCTGCACATCCAGTCTATCTGAGTCCTCTGGTCCTAGACTCCCCCACTACAGGAAACATCCTCTCCACATCCACTCTATCTGTGTCCTCTGGTCCTAGACTCCCCCACTACAGGAAACATCCTCTCCACATCCACTCTATCTGTGTCCTCTGGTCCTAGACTCCCCCACTACAGGAAACATCTTCTCTACATCCACTGAATCTGTGTTCTCTGGACCTAGACTCCCCACTCCAAGAAATATCCTCTCCACATACAATCTATGTGTATCCTCTGTTCCCAGAGTCCGCACCACAGGGAACAGCCTCTCCACATCCTCTCTGTCAGTGTTCTCTGGTCCTAGACTCCACCACGTCAGGAAACATCCTCTCCCCATCCACTCTATCTGTGTCCACTGGTCCTAGACTCACACCCTACAGGAAACAACCTCTCCACAACCACTCTATCTGTGTCCTCTGGTCCTAGAGTCCACCACTACAGGAAACATCCTCTCCCCATCCAATCTATCTGTGTCCTGTGGTCCTAGACTCCCCCACCAGAGGAAACATCCTCTCCACATCCACTGTATCTGTGTCCTCTGGTCCTAGACTCCCCCACTACAGGAAACATCCTCTCCACATCCACTCTATCTGTGTCCTCTGGTCCCAGACTCCCCCACTACAGGAAACATCCTCTCCACATCCACTCTATCAGTGTCCTCTGGTCCTAGACTCCCCCACTACAGGAAACATCTTCTCCACATCCACTCTATCTGTGTCCTCTGGTCCTAGACTCCCCCACTACAGGAAACATCCTCTCCAGATCCACTCTATCTGTGTCCTCTGGTCCTAGACTCCACCACTACAGGAAACATCCTCTCCACATCCACTCTATCTGTGTCCTCTGGTCCTAGACTCCACCACTACAGGAAACATCCTCTCCACTTCCACTCTATCTGTGTCCTCTGGTCCTAGACTCCCCCACTACAGGAAACATCCTCTGCACATCCAGTCTATCTGAGTCCTCTGGTCCTAGACTCCCCCACTACAGGAAACATCCTGTCCACATCCACTCTATCTGTGTCCTCTGGTCCTAGACTCCCCCACTACAGGAAACATCCTCTGCACATCCATTCACTCTATCTTGCCCCTCTCCGCTTCCGTCTCTCTCTCTCACTCTCCGCCTCCGTGTCCGCAGAGGGTCCCGTGCCCGGCGGAGCCACCCGGAGCGGCCGACAGCCGGACCGGAGTCCGCGGCAAGCGGCAGGTGGCGGAGCCGGATTACGAGTCCTCGCCGCCCGAGTGGACGGTGCCGCACTTCCCGCCGCCCGGCGTGCCCAAGGTCGAGGAGGGCGACCTGCTGGACCTGTTCAGCCGCCTGGCTGATCCCAGGGCCCGACGGGCGGCCATCAGACTGAGGGATGCTGTCGGCCGCGGCGATCCGGCGGAGGTGGAGCGGAGGTCGAGCGAGCTGCTCCGGGCCCTGCAACTCGCCAGGTCCGGGCTGAAGGATGGAGAGGGGGAAGAGGGCACGGAGAGGGGCGGGAGAGGGGGGGAGGGTAGTGAGAGTGGGGGAAGAGGGAGGAGATGGGGGAAGAGGGCACGGAGAGGGGCGGGAGAGGGGGGGAGGGTAGTGAGAGTGGGGGAAGAGGGAGGAGATGGGGGAAGAGGGCACGGAGAGGGGCGGGAGAGGGGGGGAGGGTAGTGAGAGTGGGGGAAGAGGGAGGAGATGGGGGAAGAGGGCACGGAGAGGGGCGGGAGAGGCGGGAGGGCAGTGAGAGAGGGGGAAGAGGGCACGGAGAGGGGCGGGAGAGGGGGAGGGCAGTGAGAGAGGGGGAAGAGGGTGGAGAGAGGGGGAAGAGGGCACGGAGAGGGGCGGGAGAGGCGGGAGGGCAGTGAGAGAGGGGGAAGAGGGCACGGAGAGGGGCGGGAGAGGGGGGAGGGCAGTGAGAGAGGGGGAAGAGGGAGGAGATGGGGGAAGAGCGGGGAGGGCAGTGAGAGGGGGAAGAGGCACGGAGAGGGGCGGGAGAGGGGGAGGGCAGTGAGAGAGGGGGAAGAGGGTGGAGAGAGGGGGAAGAGGGCACGGAGAAGGGCGGGAGAGGGGGGAGGGCAGTGAGAGTGGGGGAAGAGGGAGGAGAGAGGGGAAGAGGGCACGGAGAGGGGCGGGGAGTGGGGGGAGGGCAGTGAGAGAGGGGGAAGAGGCACAGAGAGGGGCGGGAGTGGGGGGAGGGCAGTGAGAGAGGGGGAAGAGGGAGGAGAGAGGGGGAAGAGGGCACGGAGAGGGGCGGGAGAGGGGGGAGGGCAGTGAGGGAGGGGGAAGAGGGAGGAGATATGGGGAAGAGGGCACGGAGAGGGGCGGGAGGGGTAGAGAGAGAGGGGGAGGGATATGAGAGAGGGGGAAGAGGAGAGAGGAGGGAAGAGAACGGAGAGGGGCGGGAGAGGGTTAGAGAGAATGGGGGTGGGTAGTGAGAGAGGGGGAAGAGAGAGGGGGGAAGAGGGAACGGAGAGGGGCGGGGTGTGAGGGAGAGAGGGCGGGAGAGGGGTAGAGAGAGAGGGGGAGGGCAGTGAGAGAGGGGGGAAGAAGGCACGGAGAGGGGCGGGAGAGGGGTAGAGAGAGAGGTGGGGAGGGAAATGAGAGTGGGGGAAGAGGAGAGAGGAGGGAAGAGGGAACGGAGCAGGGTGGGAGATGGGTAGAGAGAGAATGGGGAGCGAAGTGAGAGAGGGGGAAGAGGGAACGGAGAGGGGCGGGGTGTGAGGGAGAGAGGGCGGAAGAGGGGTAGAGAGAGGGGGAGGGAAGTGAGAGAGGGGCAAGAAGGGGAAAGAGGGAGGAGGGGAGATGATAGAGTGGGAGGATTGTGAGTCTGGAGAGAGGGTTACAGAGGGGGAGAATTGTGGAGAACGAGGAAGGAGAGAGCGGAGGAGGGGAGTGAGGTTGAGAGGGAGGATTGAGGATGGAGAGGGGTAGAAGGGGAGGAGAAAGAGGAGAGGAGGGGAGAGCGCGGGAAAGAGGGAGAGAGAGGTTGTGGAGAGGGAGCAGGGTAGAGAGGGGGAGAAAGGGAGGAGATGGATAGAGCAATGGAGAGGGGGGTGAGCAAGGAATGGGGGGACGGGGAATGAGGTCAAGAGGAGAGAAGAGGGGATGCAGCGGAGAGGCAGGTGGAGTTGGGGGAGGTGGAGAGCGGGGGAGACCAGGGAGGGGTGGAGGTGAGAGGGGAGAGCAGAGAGAGAGACGGAGACAGAGAGAGAGTGGGGAAAGGAGAGAGAAGGAGTGCACGGGAGAGCAGAGAGAGTGGGGTTGGGGAGAGAGGGGTGTGAGGAGAGGAGAGGGTTTGAAGAGGGGGTGTGGGTGTCGGTCCCTGCAAATGTTAAATAAATTCACACAACGCACCTCTCTCTCTCTCTCTCTCTCTCTGTCTCTCCGTCTCTCTCTCCCTCTCTCTCACCCCCCTCCCCCTCACTCTCACCCCCTCTCTCTCCCCCTCTTCCCCTGCCTCTCCCTTCTCCATCCCGCTTCCCCTCCCTCTCCCCTCACTTTCCCCACTCTCCCTCGCCTCTCAACCCATCTCCCTCCTCCAACTCTCCTTCTCTCCCTGAACCCCCTATCCTCGCCTTCCCCACCTCCCTGTCCAACAATGACCGCCACGGGAGGGGGAGATGGGGGGGGGGATGAAGAGGGAGAGAGGGGAAGGAGAGGTGAAAAGGAGGAGAGAGAGAGGAGGTGATAGAGGGAAAGTGTTTGGGGGAAGGATTGAAGGGCTAAGAGGGGAGAGTGAGGTGCAGAAGGGTTGAGGGGGAGAGAGAAGGAGAGGAGGGAGTCAGGGGTCACGGATAGAAGAGGTTCAGAGGGGATAAACAATGGAAAACGGGCCAGTTGGGTACGGGAAAAGGGAGCTCCGCAAGTGGAGGGAGTGAGGGAGTGAAGGGAGGGACCGCCCCGGGTGCGGGACAGTGAGGGAGCCCCTCGGGAACGGGGGAAAAGGAGGGAGCTACTCTAGTGGAGGGAGTGAGGGAGTGAAGGAAGGAGGGACCGCCCAGGGTGCGGGAGAGTGAGGGAGCCCCTCGAGTACGGGGGAAAAAGAGGGAGCTACTCAAGTGGAGGGAGGGAGCTGCTCAAGTGGCGGGTGCGAGGGAGGGAGTGATCTCCCCGGTGCGGTGGAGAGGGAGGGATCTCACCGGGTGCAGGGGAGAGGGAGGGATCTCACCGGGTGCAGGGGAGAGGGAGGGATCTCCCCTGGTGCAGGGGAGGGAGGGATCTCACCGGGTGGAGAGGGAGGGACCTCCCCTGGTGCAGGGGAGGGAGGGATCTCCTCGGGTGCAGGGGAGAGGGAGGGATCTCGGTGCAGGGGAGGGAGGGATCTCGGTGCAGGGGAGAGGGTTTCCCCGGGGTGCAGGGGAGAGGGAGGGATCTCCCCGGGTGCAGGGGAGAGGGAGGGAGCTCCCCGGTTGCAGGGGAGAGGGATATCCCCGGGTGCAGGGAAGAGGGATCCCGTTGCAGGGGAGAGGGATCCCGTTGCAGGGGAGAGGGATCTCCCCGGGTGCAGGGGAGAGGGAGGGATCTCCCCGGGTGGGGGAGAGAGGGAGGGAGCTCCGCGCTGCGAGAGAGAACCCACTCCCATTCCCTCTCTCTCCCCTCCCCTCACCTTCGCCGTTCACCCCCTCCACCTCCTTTCCTCTTTCTCCTTCCCTTTCCCCATCCCTCTCTCCCTCCCCCTCCTCCTCTCCCTCCACCAGGGGAGTTAGGGTAACGGCGGCACGGCCACGCTGCCGGGGACGCTCCCTCGCCGGCGGGAAGGAGCGCCGCCACGGGCCCGGGCCTGTAACTCCCCCTCCTCGGGAGGGAGAGGGCGGGCGGGGAGACAGTGGGAGGGAGGGGCAAACTATCAGGAGGGTAATAATCCAAAGGTCAAGCAGGCAGTATTTATGAGTCTGTTAAAGGGTGTCGGAGCTGCTAAAGATCACCCGTCACATCTCTCTCCCTCTCCCCCCCCACCTCACTCCCTCTTCCCAACCCTCAATCCCCTTCTCCCCCTCTCCCGCCCCTCCCACTCCTCCTCCCTCTCTCCCTCGACATTTTCTCTCTCAATCTTTCCCACCCCTCTTCTCTCCCCCCTCTCCCTCCTTCTGTCTACCTCACCCCTCCTCTCTGCCTCTCCCGTTAACCCTTCCCCTCTCTTAATCCCCTTCCCCCTCTTTCGCCTCTCTCCCCTTGCTCTATCACTCTCTCTCCCTCTTCCCTCTCCTCTTCCTACCCCTCCCTCTCCTTTTCATCCACCTCCCTTCCCCTCTTCCTTTCTCTCTCCCCACCTACCCCTCTCCCATCCTTTCCCCAGCACTCACCTCTCCGCCCTTCCCTCTCCCTCATCCCTTCTACCTCCTCTCCCTCACCCCGTCTCACTCAGCCCGTCCCTCTCCCACTCCATCACCCCGTCTCACCATCTCTCTCCATCACCCCTTCTCCCTCCTCTCCCTCACCCCTCACCTCAACCCGCCCCCCTCTCTCTCCCTCCATCACCCCATCTCACCATCTCTATCTCCATCACCCCTTCTCCCTCACCCGTCTCACCTCAGCCTGTCCCCCTCTCCCTCTCCATCACCCCTTCTCACCTCAGTCCGTCCCTCCCCGCCTCTCCCTCACCCGTCAGATTCTGAGAGAGAGAGAGATTCAGAGAGAGAGACAGAGAGATTCTGAGAGGGAGAGAGAGACAGAGAGAGATTCTGAGGGAGAGGGAGACAGAGAGAGATTCAGAGAGTGAGAGACTGAGAGAGATTCTGAGAGGGAGAGACAGAGATTCAGAGAGGGAGAGACAGAGATTCAGAGAGGGAGAGAGAGAGAGATTCAGAGAGAAAGAGAGAGACAGAGAGATTCTGAGAGGGAGAGAGAGAGAGATTGAGAGGGGAAGAGAGAGACAGAGAGATTCAGAGAGGGAGAGAGAGACAGAGATTCTGAGAGAGAGAGAGAGACAGAGATTGAGAGGGGAAGAGAGAGAGAGATTCAGAGGGAGAGAGAGACAGAGAGAGATTCTGAGAGGGAGAGACAGAGAGAGATTGAGAGGGGAAGGGACAGAGAGATTCAGAGAGGGAGAGAGAGACAGAGAGAGATTCAGAGAGAGAGAGTGAGACAGAGAGATTCAGAGAGAGAGACAGAGAGAGATTCTGAGAGGGAGAGAGACAGAGAGATTGAGAGGGGAAGAGAGAGAGAGATTCAGAGAGGGAGAGAGAGACAGAGAGAGATTCAGAGAGAGAGACAGAGAGAGATTCTGAGAGGGAGAGAGAGACAGAGAGAGATTCTGAGAGAGAGAGAGATTCTGAGAGAGAGAGAGACAGAGAGAGATTGAGAGGGGAAGAGAGAGAGAGATTCAGAGGGAGAGAGACAGAGAGAGATTCAGAGAGAGAGAGAGAGATTCAGAGAGAGAGAGAGAGAGATTCAGAGAGGGAGAGAGAGACAGAGAGAGATTCAGAGAGAGAGAGAGAGAGATTCAGAGAGAGAGAGAGAGAGATTCAGAGAGGGAGAGAGAGACAGAGAGAGATTCTGAGAGAGAGAGAGATTCTGAGAGAGAGAGACAGAGAGAGATTGAGAGGGGAAGGGACAGAGAGATTCAGAGGGAGAGAGAGACAGAGAGAGATTCTGAGAGGGAGAGACAGAGAGAGATTGAGAGGGGAAGGGACAGAGAGATTCAGAGAGGGAGAGAGAGACAGAGAGAGATTCAGAGAGAGAGTGAGACAGAGAGAGATTCAGAGAGAGAGAGACAGAGAGAGATTCTGAGAGGGAGAGAGAGAGAGAGAGATTCAGAGAGAGAGAGAGAGATTCAGAGGGAGAGAGAGACAGAGAGAGATTCAGAGAGAGAGATTCTGAGAGAGAGAGAGATTCTGAGAGAGAGACAGAGAGAGATTCTGAGAGGGAGAGAGAGACAGAGAGAGATTCAGAGAGAGAGAGATTCTGAGAGAGAGAGAGACAGAGAGAGATTGAGAGGGGAAGAGAGAGAGAGATTCAGAGGGAGAGAGAGACAGAGAGAGATTCTGAGAGAGAGAGAGATTCTGAGAGAGAGAGAGAGATTCAGAGAGGGAGAGAGAGACAGAGAGAGATTCTGAGAGAGAGAGAGATTCTGAGAGAGAGAGACAGAGAGAGATTGAGAGGGGAAGGGACAGAGAGATTCAGAGGGAGAGAGAGACAGAGAGAGATTCTGAGAGGGAGAGACAGAGAGAGATTGAGAGGGGAAGGGACAGAGAGATTCAGAGAGGGAGAGAGAGACAGAGAGAGATTCAGAGAGAGAGTGAGACAGAGAGAGATTCAGAGAGAGAGACAGAGAGAGATTCTGAGAGGGAGAGAGAGAGAGAGAGATTCAGAGAGAGAGAGAGAGAGATTCAGAGAGAGAGAGAGATTCAGAGGGAGAGAGAGACAGAGAGAGATTCAGAGAGAGAGATTCTGAGAGAGAGAGAGATTCTGAGAGAGAGA